>NC_074713.1:39752711-40052711 GCF_947242115.1 Biomphalaria glabrata
CTTATCTTATAAACTACAGACGTTCTTTGAAATACGAAGATAATTTCAGTCCAGCGTTTCAGTTATTCAGTCTAGGCCAACATGGATTGTGGCGTCAATATGCGTTGTGTACATATATTGACAAAGACTGAGTCTATAATTCAACACTGCGAGTTTAGCTCACGCGTTGTGTTCAAGACGGCCAAATAAAGTCTGATACATATTGACACAATATGTCCACATGTTGACACTGTTTGCATCAATTAACTTGGCGGTCAACTCATCGATGAAGTCATGTTGACATCTGACACACACTGAGCGTGCTTAGTGAACAAATACAAGTCTTACACATGGATAGACTATTAGATTTCACTATTGGATTATGTAAGTCAAAGTGAGAACTTATTGGCATTCTTTTCGCATCTTGAATCTGGGAAGTGGGAAAGCAGGGAGACGGCATCTTTTTTTTTTCTTTTTTGAATACTTCTTTCAACCCAATTGATAGAAAACTGGAAAGTTACTCAACGATCCATAAATAGATATATTTACACTTAATCATATCCGTAGGTCAGGATGATATTGAAAAAAGGAATTCCGAAATAAAAAGAATGCCCGATAACTTTGCTAAATAAATGCAAAGAGATCACAACCTATTTTATTCCTTTGAAAACGTTACTAAGAAAAAACATTGACACATGACATAGTGTCCTCCAACGACCAACCAGTAGCAAAAGATGTTACAAGAATGCTCTTCTCTGTGCATTGACATGTGGGTTAACTCAGTCAGAGTTGGCCTGTGGGTTCACTCAGTCAGAGTTGGCCAAGGTAGGAAAAGAACGAAATATGAAACAAACTGTGAACTTTAAGGGCGAGTGAAGAGTGCTAGCCAAGAAATGACAAGAGTGGGAGAACTTTGTTGATCGTTTTAGACAGAATGAAAATTAAGTATTTAAATTCATCACTTTCTCTTAGTTTAAACTCAACACGTTGTCATTGACCAACACGTCATTAGAACAATCAGTTTTATAAGACGTTAGGATGGACGTCATTACGATGACTTTAACATGTTCAAATAAAAGAAACAAAATGACTCTTGAGAATATAATATGTGTAAGATGCAATGTGTGTAAGATACAATGTGTGTTAAAATACAATGTGTGTTAAGATACAATGTGTGTTAATATACAATGTGTGTTAAGATACAATGTGTGTTAATATACGATGTGTGTTAATATACAATGTGTGTTAATATACAATGTGTGTAAGATATAATGTGTGTAAGATACAATGTGTGTAAGATACAATGTGTGTAAGATACAATGTGTGTAAGATACAATATGTGTAAGATACAATGTGTGTAAGATACAATAGGTGTAAGATACAATGTGTGTAAGATACAATATGTGTAAGATACAATATGTGTAAGATACAATGTGTGTTAAAATACAATGTGTGTTAAGATACAATGTGTGTTAATATAGGCCTACAATGTGTGTTAAGATACAATGTGTGTTAAGATACAATGTGTGTTAAGATACAATAAGTGTTAATTTAATATTTACTCAGACAATTAATTCATGTATTTCAACTAGTCAATATACTCAAGGTCACATGCTGAATTTTCAAATATTCCGAATGTGTATTGGTCGTCACAGGTATGGGAACTTCTAGACTTCCGACAGCGCTACTGTCGTGGTTTACATCAGGAGACGATGGTTCATTAATGCACCTCTGTTAAGAAATTATTGTTCGTACCTTCGAATAATTGGAAGACAAATTTTCTAAACGCGAGTGACTCGTGTATTACTATATTTCGATAAGAGTTCATATATATTCATTCTTATTAACGTACTTTCAGAATGATTATTTATTAGAAACAACTGTCGTGTTAATTTAATATTTACTCAGACAATTAATTCATGTATTTCAACTAGTCAATATACATTGTAATATTAAAGAAATAAATAACATTTGGATAAAAAATAAAGGCCAAACTAATCATCATATAACCCTTTCACAATGAGTAGGCTTACTCGTAGTTGTTGTTATTATTGTTATTATTAAATAAAAAATCTAACACCTTACATTTAAATGAAACGCTGTACTGAAAATTTAAGAGTTACCTTCCTTTAATAGGTTACATTTGCTATTTTGCTCAGACACCAGAAATAGAATTTAAGAACAAAGGACATGGTGTAATTAAAATGTAATAACGTGATGTATCTATATTTTGTAAACACATTTCCTTGCATTATCCCGTTTGGGGTCCCAGTGGTTGTGGGCCCTAGCGCGCTGAACCTATTCGCGCCATGGTGGCCACTGACCCCACCCCTCGATTAAGATAGACCGAAACTTAGCTCTTGGCCACCACGACCCTAGTGTGTTTAAATGTAGGTCAAATTTGAAAATGATTTGACAAGTTTATCAGGTTCAAAGAAATAAATAAAAAAACGGGCGTTGGAAAATTGAGTGCAAAAATAATATTTTCAAAAAGTCAAAACTAAAACTAATTAAAGAATAAAGCAAAATGTTACAATAAGGAATATAAATGTACACATTTTCAATTTTAAGTAAAGAAATTAAGTCCACAGTTAACATACGGAAGCACTGACATATACAATTTCAATCTAACACGAACACATGTAGGTATAATAAAACTAATCTGTGAATGCTAAAATTATATTTGGCTGACAGAGTCCATAGAGCACATCGTTAAATGTGGCTGTTAAAACAAAACACGGCCTAGTCCGATCGAAGGCTGTCAAGGACATGATGACCTAATAAATACCAGTTTGACCAGTGGCGCCTCAATCACCAGCACTGATCAAAGCGGACAGAATCGCATCTGAATGTCACCAGGGATCGAGATGTCATCAAGATGACAAAATTGAGTCTCATTCCCCCCTTCCTTCGTTCCATTCTCCCCTGCCCTGACATTGGTTGCTCTGTAGTTTGTAGTTTGATGAGCTGCGATTTTATGACAGCTTCCGTTGTCTCCCATGACTCTGTGTGCAGGGGCAGAGACAAATGAAGGGGTTCAGCATTCTAACTCCTTCTGCTAGATTAACTAAAAAAAAGTGATATATGTATGACTTTTTTTTTGTTCTTTTTGTTCATTTATATTATTAGAGATTTTTTGTTAAAAATGTGCTTTTAAATAATATTCTATCCTCTATTGGGTTATTGTTAGTTTTGTTTAAGAAAGCGTTGGCTTAAGCATGACATAAATAATACTGTTATACTCCAATCCACATTTATAACAGGCATTCAAATCTACACAGTGCTCGGCTTTTCAGTTGCTCTTTAAAGAACTGGATAACACTTTAGTAAACCTTTAAAATGTTTATTTACAGGAGAAAATGGTCGTCGAGTCTTCTTCCCTAAGCGTCGCTATTGTCACTCCTTCTAGCGTCTCTAAGCATGACGTATTTCCTGTCTAAATTCTGTTCACTCTTTTGGTCTCGAGATTACTTCACGAATACCTATCAACTATGTATCCTAACAATACAGTACGCATTATTTGACTGGTGGGCATTGACATCTAAGATAGCTAGCCTTATTGTTTGCAGTGGCGTAGCTGGTGGGGGGGGGGGGGTCCAATTATCTAAGACCGGCCCTGTTATAGACATTACATTATAGACATTAAGTCTCAACTTTCTGACCTTGGTCTTGATATTACAACTATTATCTATCCACAAAGAACATATTCTCGTGACTCGACTCGCCTTGTCCTGTACATAAACAGCTTATAAAGGTGTATATTTTCCTCTTTAAGAGCCGATATATCAAAAGACTTCACTTAAATATTTAGGCGAAGAGGCGGGGAGGAAGAGGAAAGTGACTGTTTTTGGAGGAAAAAAAAAGGGGTGGGGGTGGATACGGAGTTTGTAAAGTTGAAGTTCCTTGTTGCGTTCCATTGTTATGTGTGCACTATTTACAGGACAAGCAAGCAACAAACGTGAGCGTAGACTAAATATTTGGGTTGAGGACAGGACGCTTCTTCCAGGGGGTCAGGAGCCTACCAAAGCAGATATGGGGCCCAGATTATCCCGACAGAGGGAGGGGGGAAGCTGCACTACTTATAGTGGACGTGAAGAAATGCGGGTGGGGTGGGGGTTGTTGTTAGAGAACGGAGACGACGGCACCGCGCCGGTACTTGCGGAGATATTATAGCGATGGACAGTTTATTCAATGCATACGTCTCAACGGGTGAGGGTGTGAGGGTGGCTGTAACTGTGTGAGTGGGTGCCTAGGCATAACGTTTGTTGGCGTGTGTGTTCGCGTGCTTACATGTGCCTGAGCATGTTTTAAAGCTATCCTTTGCCGTCCAGACACAAATCCTATCATCTTTTCGGATCGCCATAGCAGCCTCTTAAACTGTGTACATTATGCGCTGGCTCTGAGGATACACAGTGACAGAGGCGGCGCCTCGCGAGTTTCATACTAGGTAAAGTGGTTGCATCTTTAAAAAAAATAAATAAAGCTTCGGAATTTTTTTAAGCCTGATTTTGAATTGGTTAAGAATTTCAAGACGCTCTTGGTAAGGTTTAAATGTGTATTTAAGTTGAGTGTTAAAAAGTTGATGGTTATATTAAGTTTGACTGAGAACGAAGAAGAAGAAGAATTAAGTTCGATGCTTTCTCGTAGACAAACGGGCTAGCTTTCTTTTTTTTGGGCAGCCTAATGTCGGAAAACAGAGATGCCCAAACTACGACCTGCGGACAACATCCGGCCCTGACACGGTAACATCCGTTCCCGCTAAACCTCTGCACACAGTGGACGATGAAGTTACAAATTGTCATTTCCATTTAGTATTGATGCGGCACGCTACGTGTGACGTCATTTATATGGCCGCCCCCCCCCCCCCCAGCCAAAAAGTGTTGGTCGTTACTGTCAGACAAACTCCTCATCCGAGACCCATTCGTTACAGAAGGCCTGAACACTGACCTATAACGTCACAACATGTGGGCCGTTTAGACCAACAGCTCGTTACCACGTCGTACCTGCATGAACTTCTTACTGGATGAAAGAGGGTGTAACATTTCAGAATATTTTAGACGTTATGGTTTTAAAAGTTGAAGAAAGTGGAACCTGTTCCCTGTGTGGGATCCTTAACAGTAAACTTTGGGAGAATAAACTATGGAGCTATGGACAATGTTTTGTTATCCTCCGTGACACAGGACCTGTGTGAACATTTCGTCATACGGACATATTTGCACGTGCTTCATCTGCGTGTCTCTTGGGTCTCTCGCTTTTACACACTCACACACAGACACACACTCGTGCGGTGCATGCATGTGAGAGAGGGGGCTGTGGTGGAAATAGTGAGGGGGTGGAGAATATGAGATGGAGTAGATCGAGTCGATCCACCTGTCTAAGTCATTGCGAGATCAAATTTCTATTCAACGAATTGACGATAAACCATTAGTAGCCAGGGGACTGAGTTAGTGTCTAGCCACGTGTGCCTCTAGTGCGTCACGACCCATGCAGACGTGAGGTTAGAAATATAAAGTCATACTTTTATAGCTTAGAGCTGCTTGAACCCAATTGCAGAATACAAGTTGTCTATAGTGAAAATAAGTTGACGAGAGTTATGTGCCCTTGCAAAACTTAAACAGACGCAACTATCTTTTTTTTTTCTTTCTTTCTTATAGATGAAAGACAAGACGGAAGAGAATGAGACAGAAAGAGAACAAGTGGAGACATTGGGAAGCAAAAAAGAATTATAATTTATATTTATTAAGCGACAGTTTCAGTAGCGCCGTTAGGGGTACGAGGGGTGCGGACCACACAAGGGTGACAACTATTCTAGTCACGCCGCTGGATAGTTTTATTAGTGCATGATGATTTTAAATTCACCAGGTATTGCCCAAACATTTTCCTGAACGGAACACATCGCACATTCTTGGTATTTTAGCGGAACACTTTGCTTATTATCTTAGAGAATGATTAATTCACGTAATGGCCAACTAGTTAATTATTCCAGTAGTTCGTGAAACACCTAGAGTCAGGCCTAGCGGAACACTAAGGTTTCGCAGAACACAGTTTAGGAAACACTGTGCTAGACAATTGTAGTAGAACTACAGTGTTTCATGACCATGTCTCACTTTCTGCACAACTATTCCTCCCCACCCCACCCCCCCTACATTTCCATCAACAGAGACCACATTCTTGGACTGACTACTCGTTATAAAACATTAATAAACATCGTACCGTATTTCTAGGAAAATCGTTGGAGTCGTTTTTGAGAATTGTGACCTCCCAGGTATTGGTTTTGTGACCCAATGAAGAATTTGCAAGCTGAATAAAGGAATTGTAAAAATAAAATATAATATAACCCGGAACAATGAGCTGCTTTGTGTATTTCTTCAACAATTAGCGCTATCGTCTGCTCGTGTAAGTCACGTGACTTGTTCTGAAGCCTAGTTTGACAGAAGATCATTTCAAAATGTAAAAAAAATTATAAATTTTGGAAAAGAACAAAAAAAAAAACAAAAAAAAAAAACAGCGAAATTATTTGTGCTATTTAACAATGTTTCCCTCAAACGGCTGGTAATTATCGGTCGTAGAGTGATTACACGACTTTGTTGGCAAATGAATTTAATGCATAGAAACCAATCAACGTGATTAATAGAATTGCACGAATTGTGTAGATCGTCAGTGGACTGTTGGGAGTTGTAACTCATTTCGATGAATGTAGACATGAGAATTATGTTGTTGTTTTTTTGGTTGACCTAATTAAGCCCATAAATAGAGACGAATTTTATTATAAGAAGATGGAAGAATTATTTTTTTCTTGATCAACAAAAAAAAAAGGGAGAAGCTACTCAGAGACTGGGAGATGCTACCCAGAGACTGTGATTAAGACACCCAGAGACTGTGAAAAAGACACCCAGAGACTGTGAAAAAGACACCCAGAGACTGTGAAAAAGACACCCAGAGACTGTGAAAAAGACACCCAGAGACTGTGAAAAAGACACCCAGAGACTGTGAAAAAGACACCCAGAGACTGTGAAAAAGACACCCAGAGACTGTGAAAAAGACACCCAGAGACTGTGAAAAAGACACCCAGAGACTGTGAAAAAGACACCCAGAGACTAGGAAAAAGACACCCAGAGACTGTGAAAAAGACACCCAGAGACTGGGAAAAAGACACCCAGAGACTGGGAAAAAGACACTCAGAGACTGGGAAAAAGACACCCAGAGACTGGGAAAAAGACACCCAGAGACTGTGAAAAAGACACCCAGAGACTGTGAAAAAGACACCCAGAGACTGTGAAAAAGACACCCAGAGAACAGGAGTGTAGCGACCATCTCGCCTTTTCCATTCCAAGGGATTCTGTTCGTGTCTTGCAGACAACTTCCAAGCTGAACATGACACGGGAGGAGGACGGAATTAAGTAGCCATAAACCCTGCCGTCCCGACAGCCCACACCAGAAATTGACGGATTCGCCCTTTCCCGCCATTTATCGCGTGCTGTTCTCCCGAGTTTCCTTTCACTAGCTGCCATTTTCTAGAAGCTCGAACTTAGGACCGAAATAAACGATCCGAATTTTTATGGCCCACGGCATTGGAGCTCAATAAAGCAAACAATAAAATAGCAGAAGTGGACAAGAAAGAAAAAAAAAAGGCGGGCTTTTAAAACTGCGGCTCGAATAACTGTTTAAGAATCAAGAAGCCATTTCAATCAATTTTAAGCAGACGATATAGAGAAAAGTTTTCAAGAGATTGTACAGCGACATTTTATTTGTTCTCGTTTGAGTTGTCGCGGAAGCTTGAGCGACACTTCGGTGACTTTTGTTTTGCCTTTAAAATCGTTTATTACGCTTTTATTTGTCCGTCATAGAACTAAACACGCCAGAGAGTGAAGAGTTGGATAAGAGCTGAGAGGATTTACACTGAGATAATTTATCACGTAGAGTGTATAGATAGGTCTATTATAAATGTGTGTGATATAGGTATGTGTAGAATACAGTGGATCAAGCTTTATTGCAGAGCTCGCGGGATAAATATTTATATATATTAGACAGACAGACAGACAGACAGACAGACAGATAGATAGATAGATAGATAGATAGATAGATAGATAGATAGATAGATAGATACATAGATACATAGATAGATACATAGATACATAGATACATAGATAGATACATAGATAGATACATAGATAGATACATAAATAGATACATAGATACATTCATACATACATACATACAAATATACATGGACGGACGGACGGACGGACAGACCAATAGATAGATAGATAGATAGATAGATAGATAGATAGATAGATAGATAGATAGATTTTCCTCTTTTCATTTTTTACCTATTGTCTTAGGGTCCCATTATATCGCTCAACATTTTTATCTCTACTTTATTTCTTAACGTAAACCAGATCCTAAAAGAGTGGAGCCAAAGAGTGGAGCCAAAGAGCGGATCACTCTGTTGAACTTTTAGTGTGTAAATCTTCAGTTCTGTTCCTATCTACTACTTAGAGTTTGGTTTTCTGTACATCTATTCCCTAATTTTAGCTGCATATTTATTTACCCAGCTCCAGAGTCGGCTACATGGGTGGGACTCGGTTCTAAATGGATGTTGATTCGAGCTTTGCCAGAAAGTTGATGCGAAAGCCGCCACATTCCTGACATGCCGAGTTCTCTTTTAGCTCGTAGTTTGTTGATGTGAGTTTTAAGTTACACCCTGCAAGCTCAGGACCAGTGGCAGCATCCAACATTTAGAAACATGTGATCAAGTTAAGATGATTCTTAAATAAAAAGAAATACAAGAAAACTAAATGTGTTGACTTCGTATTGCTATATGTCAGTGAGGCATCCATAGAAATAGATGATGACAATGTCATTAGCTATTTACAGCTGATGTTTCCTTTTTTTTAATTCGCTATGCTCCAATTAATAAAGATAGCTAACTGGTAGTGTGGTATGTGCTTCACGCGGTCGTCATGATGGCCTTGAGTTCAAGCCCTACCAACCGTCATCGTCTGTCGTGTTACAGGACAATATGATTTTCCTTCCTGCAACTTATGAAACAAAATAAATCTTAAGTTCTTATTACTTTTCATAAGTGTATTAATCCTTCACTCCATTACTGTTGGTACACTTTAGAGATATTTAGAGTTTATTTAGACATATATCTTTGAAGATGCTCCCTTGTATTGTATTGAGTTGATCTGAACCAGTGATTCTCAAAGTGGTCTGTACAGACCCCCAGGGGTCTACGACGACTTCGAGGAAGTCTTAAGAGAGTGAAAAAAACAAAAAAGAACTGGGAGTCTCTGAGTTGTAAAAGAGGGTCTACGATAGTGGATCAGATTTAAGCAAGTCGAGACTAAAACCTTGCCTGGAAATGAAGAATTATAATTAACATAGGATCGTTTTATCGTTTTATTCTGAATGAAGAAATTCCATCAAAGAATTGAGTCTTGAATCTTTCTGGAGAACGTCCATCAATAGCTCCTTTACACTGAAGTACAATGGTTCTCAAAAGTCTTACGTTTGACAATATTTTTTTTTCTTTTTTTTTTTTCAACACTGTTTCTGAGTTCTGGCGAGATTTAATTTAAAACGTAGTCTACTTAATAAACGTGTTTCAGACATTGAATGAAAATTAGCTTGCAGCTACAACGTGGTAACCTAATCTCGATAAAAACGAAATTTATAATTTCATGTAAAAATGTAATCAATGAAGCAAAATAAACAACTTGAAAAAACAAACACAAGTTAATGCATTTTTAAAATTGCTTAATTAGGTAATCAGGGAGTCTACCGAAAACTTAAAAAAAAAAAAACAACATGGCAAGGGATCTACGAGAACAAAATTTGGGAACCACTGATCTGAAAAGTAAATGTTCTTCCGTAAGTCGGCCAGTAGAACTTGGATCTACTCTCTTGTCAATACTCTCTTTCTAGTACGTTCCTTCTATGGTAGAAGTACTTCTGTTTAAAATGACTTCATTAAAAACAAGCTAGTACACCAAATGTCAAGCTTCAATAAAAATCGACCAATCAACTTGATCCCTTGTGGTTTTAAATCATCGATCGCGTACAGTTGACTAACAACCAATCCTATTGGCTGAGGCTCACGAGAGCCTGTGAAAATATTGAGCTAATAACCGAAACATTGAGCCTGGCAGTTGGAGCACTGATTGCGCCAGACTAACATGGTGGTTGGTGTAATTACCCAACTAGACCATTGACCATTGAAAGCAGAAATTATGTGAAATGCTTAGAGTAGGCCTTAAGCAAACGACTGACGCATGAGCTCATGTTTAGTACAATCACGATTGTACAGCCAATGGACATTTATGATTGTAAGAAGAAGTCAAACTACATCGACAACTATATGAAGTATAACACAGCACCGGAAATGACAAGACCACAGCACCGGAAATGACACCAGGACTATTCTCAGAAGAACACGGACTTGGAACAAAACCTAGATGGAGAAATAGCTCTAGACAAAGGGGGGGGGGGGGACCAGAGACAATACAATGGAACAAGATAGGAGCATTGACAAACGTCTTGAATAGTGTGCGGACTTTTGGAAACATATTGTAGAGACAACAAGCTAGTGGAGAATGTTTTTAGTTAATGGTACATGCATGGGCGTAGCCAGGAATTTTTTTCGGGGAGGGTTTTGGGGGGGGGGATTCCCCCCTCCCGACCCCCCCCTCGCGAAAAAAAGTATATATATAAATGTGTGTGTGTGTGTGTACATAATTAATCTTTATTAGATTTTGACCCTTTCGAAAGACGTTTATTGTTTATTGTAGACTCCCCGCCCTTGATAGCAAGGGGGTCTGGGGGAGTTCGCAGAGCTCCCCCAGCGCGAGGCGAAGCCCCGCCGCCGAGCACTATTTCTGGTATTGAAAGCCAACAAAATGCATATTCTGAGGTATCTACAGTGCATTACTTTGCTATTAAAAAGTTTTAATTCAAAAACCTAATGTGCTATTCTTACTGACTTTAAACCCTCTCGCGCCGTTAGGCGCATTAACCGGCAAGCTGTTTCCGCAACTCTTATTTTGCGTAATTCATTTTGTCGGAAAACATGTCCCGCAAAACCTCACGCGACGCTCTGTCACAACCTTACTAAGGATTCGACTCCCAGTTCGGCATATGATTTCTTTGATTTAGACCCGATCTCTATGACTGACTCCTAAAATCTGTCTTAGCCATCTTTGTTGAGACACATTTAATGATTTTCAATTTCGGCAGAAGACTATTCACACTTAATTAATGGAGCCCAAGCCACTGGTAGAAATTTGTAACCTTTCTTGACTACACTCTTGGAATTACATGCCTGTATTTCGCTTTAGATTTTATATCGAAAAACAAAGTTTTTTCGTCAAATCATCTGTTGAGGGGTTTTAAACTAAAAAATCTAAAATGTTTTTTTTTGTTTTGTTTTTAATTCAAAACCCCATTTAGCTACGATCATAGAATTTGGTGACTGTAGTTTGCTTTAAAATAATATTGAAGAGAGAGGTTTTCAACTCTAAACGCTCTGTAGGGGAATTTTAAACTCAAAACTATCTGGAGGGGTTTTAAACTTTAAAGAAAAAGCCATCTGGAGGAGGGGGATTTAAACTCAAAACCCCTTTGGCTACGCTCATAGATTTTATAGTGTGTAATTTGCTTTTTTTATATTGAAGAGGTACTTTTTAGCTTGAAACCCCAACTGGAAGGGGGAGGGGGGTTAAACTCAAAACCCCTTTGGCTACGCTCATAGAATTTTGAGTGTGTAATTAGCTTTTTTTATATTGAAGATGGGGTTATCGTAAATTTTGGATGGGGTTTTAAAATCAAAATCTTCCTCAACTGTGCTGTTGGAATTTGGGGATTGTTGTTTTCATTTTTTTTTGTTTTGTTTTATAGAAGAGGGGGATTTAACTGCAAAAACCTCTGGTAGGGGGTTTAAAATTCAAAACCCCCTGTAGGGGGTTTTAAGCTCAAAGCCCCCTGGTAGAGGGATTTGTATCTCAAAACCCCCTGATAGGGGTTTTTAAAATCTCAAAACCCCCTGGTAGGGGGATTGAAACTCAAACCCCCCTGGTAGAGGGTTTTTAACTCAAAACTGCCTCGGCTGTGCTGTGGTAAGTGATGATTTAGTATTAAAATCTCACCTAAAATAAACAAAATGAAAGCAAAAATCAGTCACTTAATTCCGTCCCCCCCCCCTGCTGGGGGGGGGGGAAGGATTTCATTTCGGGGGGGGGGGGGTTTTGAACCCCAAGAACCCCCCCCTGGCTACGCCCATGGGTACATGCCAAGTTACGAAAGAGAGGGAAAACCTGGAGAGAAAGAGAGGGAGGAGAGAGAGAAGTAGAGAGGGAGAGAGGTGGAGAGAGGGAGAGAGGTGGAGAGAGGGAGAGAGGTGGAGAGAGGGGGAAGGAGAGAGACAGGAAGAGGAGAGAAAGAATGAGAGGGAAGAGGGGAAGGAAGAAAGAGGGAAATAGAGAGAGGAGCAAGCGTCCGGAGAGAGAGAGAGTAAGCGGGAGAGAGGATCCGGAGAAACAGAGAAAGTGAAAGAGGGAGAGAGGAGGGAAGTAGAGAAAGTGTTAGAGAGAGAATATAAAACAAATAGGTACCAATGAAGTCTATTTAGTAACAAGTATGAATTAAAAGGTTCGTCTTCTTTTTGTTGTTGTTGATTCTTTGAGCAATTGAATTTTTCGTAACTAATTATTTTAATTTAATTTTAATTAGGTCAAAGTACAGCAACCGTGCACTGCCAGTCACATGACAGTCTGTCAAACATAGGGCTACCTTTCCCATGTAGTTTGTTTCACGTCTGTGCAGATTGCCTTAACCTTTCTTCTTAACTACACGAGCATTGAACAGAAACCCTTCACTCACAGCTATCTACCATTGCTTTGTAATCTGCCATAGCAGAGGACATTTTCAAGCCATTTTTTTTTTCTTTTTTGGTAATTATAAACCCAGTTTTTTATGCATTTAATTGTACATTCATTAGCTCAAACTTTGGCAAACTCGATGAATGGTAAAGTTGTAGCGCTAAACGGCTCAAAACGACTTCAGGATGATTACAGACTAAAACCAGAATCTAAATTACTTTGCAACACTTTCAGTGTAATAACAACATGAACTGAGAGCGTCGGCCATGCTGTTGTTCTTTGTCTTTTTGCATATATAGATCAGTGCCACTGACCTTATTATTAAGGCTGCAGCTAGAGTTCAATTCGGAGCAAGTTCAGTTCTAAGTTATCACATTCAGAATCAATTCTGCGCAAGTTCAGTTCTAAGTTGTCACATTGAGAACGTCTGAACCCACTCTTCAGTTTGTCCTTTGTTCGTTGCTTTGTTTCCAATGACCTTTACAGGTTACGGCTGAGTTTCTTGTTTACAAATTTACTTTTCTATTGTATTATTTCTTATGTTGTATTTCATCTCCGAAGATAAAATTAAAAACATCCAACTTTGTCTATGGTTGATTTACTAAATTAAACTAAAAGGGTGAATTGTATGAGGCATCAGCTCCAAGAGTCAAGACCGAACTAGAAAGCTATGGCGACATCATGCTGTCTTTGTGGATGTTTCCTCTCAGCGTTGGTCAGTTTGGCAGAGTATCCGTACTCTAATTTGTTGTCACTTAATGGTGGTCACTCAAACGGTCAATTCATCATCGTCCGTTATGTTGTTCTTCACGGCCACAGTTCGGACTACGGGAACCTGGTCACTTGTCACGTTGACCAGCCTTGCTGTTTTGTTGTTGTCCTAATCGCAGTTCAGTTCCCGCCTTTCAGTCTTGTGTCTCCTACGTCTTGGACACTAATGGACAGTGTTTGGATTGGAGTGACCGCATCGGTTTGCACCGAGATGTATAAATAGATCAGGACATGGGCGCGTAGTTTGCGTCGGGATGATTGTAAAAGATAACTGTAAAGAGATAAGGTTCCGGATCTCAGTATAAAGAGTTTTTTTGTGTAGGCCTTTTGTGTAGACCTTTTGTGTAGGCCTTTTGTGTAGGCCTTTTGTGTAGACCTTTACCAACTTCTGAAGACTTTAAAGAAAAAAAGAACTTCATTATCGCTCATCACTTGTCAATATTGTCAGTTTTCTTTTTAAATGAGTATGTATATTTATATTTGTTTCATTACGTTTTGTTGAGGCCTCTTTTTTTTTTAGTCTGAGGCCATGAGGAGCAGAGCTGTCTTAGTTTTATGTAATTTCGGCCTAGATGAGTCTTCAGTCTACACTGAAGTCTATATTTGTCTTGCTTGCGAACAGAAGTCTATCTAGCTATTTGAAATCGATGGTATTGTTTGTTAAGACTAAACTAACTCAGTGGAGATGAATAAAGATTCTAGTCAGTCTAGTGCGTCCTGTGGCGACTATGTGTACCATTATTTTATTGCAGAGTTCTGGATGACTCTAACATATGATCTTGACTGAGATAATACATCATGATGAAATTGAAGGATTTTAAAGTAAGTAGATAAATACATTTGAGTATATTCGACAAAATTCAAAATGAAGCTACAGCGGATATTTTATCGTAAATTATTGAAATTGTTGTCGTAAAAGAAGTGAAATTGTTGTCGTAAAAGAAGTGAAACTGTTGTCGTAAAAGAAGTGAAATTGTTGTCGTAAAAGAAGTGAAACTGTTGTCGTAAAAGAAGTGAAACTGTTGTCGTAAAATAAGTGAAACTGTTGTCGTAAAAGAAGTGAAATTGTTGTCGTAAAAGAAGTGAAACTGTTGTCGTAAAAGAAGTGAAACTGTTGTTGTAAAAGAAGTGAAACTGTTGTCGTAAAAGAAGTGAAACTGTTGTTGTAAAAGAAGTGAAACTGTTGTCGTAAAAGAAGTGAAACTGTTGTCGTAAAAGAAGTGAAACTGTTGTCGTAAAAGAAGTGAAACTGTTGTCGTAAAAGAAGTGAAACTGTTGTCGTAAAAGAAGTGAAACTGTTGTCTTAAAATAAGTGAAACTGTTGTCGTAAAAGAAGTGAAACTGTTGTCGTAAAAGAAGTGAAACTGTTGTCGTAAAAGAAGTGAAACTGTTGTCGTAAAAGAAGTGAAACTGTTGTCGTAAAAGAAGTGAAACTGTTGTTGTAAAAGAAGTGAAACTGTTGTTGTAAAAGAAGTGAAATTGTTGTCGTAAAAGAAGTGAAACTGTTGTCGTAAAAGAAGTGAAACTGTTGTCGTAAAAGAAGTGAAACTGTTGTCGTAAAAGAAGTGAAACTGTTGTCGTAAAAGAAGTGAAACTGTTGTCGTAAAAGAAGTGAAACTGTTGTCGTAAAAGAAGTGAAACTGTTGTTGTAAAAGAAGTGAAATTGTTGTCGTAAAAGAAGTGAAACTGTTGTCGTAAAATAAATGAAATTGTTGTCGTAAAATAAGTGAAATTGTTGTCGTAAAATAAATGAAATTGTTGTCGTAAAAGACTTGAAACTGTTGTCGTAAAATAAATGAAATTGTTGTCGTAAAAGAAGTGAAATTGTTGTCGTAAAATAAATGAAATTGTTGTCGTAAAAGACTTGAAACTGTTGTCGTAAAATAAATGAAATTGTTGTCGTAAAATAAATGAAATTGTTGTCGTAAAATAAATGAAATTGTTGTCGTAAAAGACTTGAAACTGTTGTCGTAAAAGAGTCTTAAAATAAGTGAAACTGTTGTCTTAAAATAAGTGAAACTGTTGTCTTAAAATAAGTGAAACTGTTGTCTTAAAATAAGTGAAACTGTTGTCTTAAAATAAGTGAAACTGTTGTCGTAAAAGAGTCTTAAAATAAGTGAAACTGTTGTCTTAAAATAAGTGAAACTGTTGTCTTAAAATAAGTGAAACTGTTGTCTTAAAATAAGTGAAACTGTTGTTTTAAAATAAGTGAAACTGTTGTCTTAAAATAAGTGAAACTGTTGTCTTAAAATAAGTGAAACTGTTGTTGTAAAAGAAGTGAAACTGTTGTCGTAAAAGAAGTGAAACTGTTGTCGTAAAATAAGTGAAACTGTTGTTGTAAAAGAAGTGAAACTGTTGTTGTAAAAGAAGTGAAACTGTTGTCGTAAAAGAAGTGAAACTGTTGTCTTAAAATAAGTGAAACTGTTGTCTTAAAATAAGTGAAACTGTTGTTGTAAAAGAAGTGAAACTGTTGTCGTAAAAGAAGTGAAACTGTTGTCGTAAAATAAATGAAATTGTTGTCGTAAAAGACTTGAAACTGTTGTCGTAAAAGAGTCTTAAAATAAGTGAAACTGTTGTCTTAAAATAAGTGAAACTGTTGTCTTAAAATAAGTGAAACTGTTGTCTTAAAATAAGTGAAACTGTTGTCTTAAAATAAGTGAAACTGTTGTCGTAAAAGAGTCTTAAAATAAGTGAAACTGTTGTCTTAAAATAAGTGAAACTGTTGTCTTAAAATAAGTGAAACTGTTGTCTTAAAATAAGTGAAACTGTTGTTTTAAAATAAGTGAAACTGTTGTCTTAAAATAAGTGAAACTGTTGTCTTAAAATAAGTGAAACTGTTGTTGTAAAAGAAGTGAAACTGTTGTCGTAAAAGAAGTGAAACTGTTGTCGTAAAATAAGTGAAACTGTTGTTGTAAAAGAAGTGAAACTGTTGTTGTAAAAGAAGTGAAACTGTTGTCGTAAAAGAAGTGAAACTGTTGTCTTAAAATAAGTGAAACTGTTGTCTTAAAATAAGTGAAACTGTTGTTGTAAAAGAAGTGAAACTGTTGTCGTAAAAGAAGTGAAACTGTTGTCGTAAAAGAAGTGAAACTGTTGTTGTAAAAGAAGTGAAACTGTTGTCGTAAAAGAAGTGAAACTGTTGTTGTAAAAGAAGTGAAACTGTTGTTGTAAAAGAAGTGAAACTGTTGTCGTAAAAGAAGTGAAACTGTTGTCGTAAAAGAAGTGAAACTGTTGTCGTAAAAGAAGTGAAACTGTTGTCGTAAAAGAAGTGAAACTGTTGTCGTAAAAGAAGTGAAACTGTTGTCGCTATGGACCAGGTTAACAAATATTCTAAACGTTGTTTTGTTCTTGAAATTGAAAGAAGTTTTACTTGTATGTGTGTGTGTGTGTGCGTGTGTGTGTGTGTGTGCGTGTGTGTGAGTTTGTGTGTGCGTGTGTGTCTGTGTGTCCATGTCTGTGCAGACATCTCAAGGCTTCACACTAGTAGTTCATTTCTAATTGGAAAAGACAGCTTCGATCTATAGAGAAACAGTTAAAGGACAAAGTTCCAGGAATAATTTTAAATAAAAATAATAAAAAAATACACGTGGCAACCAAATAGTACTTTCTTTTTTTTTTTTTAAATTCAAACTATTAACTTACACTCATTGACTTGCACTCATTAACTTACACTCTCTTCTGTGTGAAAGTTGTTCCCCTGGCAATGAAATCATTAAATAGAAACAATCTGATTTAAACTTTTCACATGTAAATTATGAGTGAGTATTATTATTATGTTAGAAATGAACGAGTAGTCATTCTCTGGCACTGCCAGGGTCGAGTTTCGCTAAAGAGAAACAAAATTCATCGTAGTCCCTTTAACAGTTTCCACTGAGGAATTTTCTGGTGATGTGGCAGGTCTGCAGCAGTACCGCCCTCTGACAGGCAACGAGGATGTTCCTAGGAATATTAAGGGCCTTGAAGGTGTCTGTGAGGTCAGTTGTTATTATAATAATAATAATAATAATAATAATAATCTTTATTATCCGTAAGGAAATTTGTCTTACAATTTGTGCATTACACCAAACAAAAAACATTATAACTATAAGAAACCAAAGTGTACATTCACACCAGACGCACTCATAATTTACATGTGACAAAGTTTATACCAGATTGTTCTTATTTAATGATTTGATTGCCAGGGGAACAAAAGAGTGTTTGTGTCTGTTTGTCTTTGCTATCGGTGTCTTGTATCTCTTTTGTGATGGTAAAATCACAAAATCCTGACACAAAGGGTGATTCTTTATTTCGAGGATCTTGTTAGCTTTTTTATAGATGTTTGTCTCAAACAACTGACCAAATGGGGTTTGTTTTTTGCCAATGATTTTACCAGCAGCATTTAGGATTTTATAAAGTTTATTTTTATTTTTAATGCTCAGATTGCCATACCAGGCAGTGATATTGAAACTTAAAATATTGCAGATGTGAGCGTGATAAAACATAGCCAAGGCCTTTTCGCTAACATTAAACGAGGACAGTTTTCTTAGTAGTCGTAATCTTTGCTGCCCTTTTTTGCTGATATAATCAGTATTTGCAGTAAAATTTAGTTTATTGTCTAGGATAGTACCAAGGTATTTAAAGGTTTGCACAATTTCAATAGTCTCTCCAGCTACAGAAACAATATCATTTCCCTTCTTGTCCCTACGAAAATCGATTATCATTTCTTTGGTTTTTTTTACATTTAATAATAAAAAATTATCTTTACAGTATTCCCTCGGTTGATATAACAATATTGTTATTTTGGACAATTTCCATAGACGCTTAATCTCCAAGCCTAGGTTCCCATATTTTCTTTGTTTTTCTATCTCAGAAATCGATCTTCTGTCTCAGAAAAGTAGTGATCTTTAGTTTTCAAAGTTTAGAACTAATACAATCCTATTTCGTGGATTTGAAATAGAAGAGGCTATTGATAAAATAACTATTTATTTGCGCAAACCTATGATACTAAGCTTTTACTTTGAGACACTATTCAATATCTACACATACTGACTCAGTGCCAGGTGGGAGGGGAACAAAGAGAGGTGACCGACTTATCCTTCTTTCTGGCCATGTTGTCAAGCAACACACATCTACAACATAATACATATCACCAAAGTAAGTTCATAGTGAAAGCTTTTCAACCTACACACACACACACACACACACACACCATTGGTCACGTGACTTCATAAGCACGAGGTTATTCCTGAAATGAAAGGTAGTCAGGTCTATAAGTGGACCTTGTAAACTTGGGTTATAGCCTCATAACTTGTGTACTGTTTCTACTATCCCGTAGTTTACTGCAGTACACAAGCTAGACAGTGGAGTCGTAAGAAGGATATTAACTACTCTCGCCCCATTCATCTTCTGGCGACTTAAAAAAAAAAGAGGTTCCCTAAAAAGCTATCTTTTTAAAGTGGCGCCCTTCCTAAACCTAGCCTTGTTGCTCAGATCGGCGCCCTGACACATGAATGGTCCGCGGTGAAAACGCCCCGGATAACAAAGTACTATGTGGGGGACGTTTGTCATTTCGCCCCTCTGCACTACCCCCCTCCTCCCCCGTGTCTCCGCCATCCTTGTGTCGGTGATTTCCGAACCCTTCATTAGCCTTGCCGTCACTTCGTGGCCCGCCTTCTTTTGTAGGCTGAACGAAAATTTACTAGCGAGTAGGCGTGATGCGGTGGGGTGTAATGTGGGGCGGTGGCACCCCCGGACCCGATCACGGGGACAATAGAAACTCGACACTTCCATTCGAACACCATTAAAGTTTGTTTTACAGCAGCCATCGGTGGCAGACGTGAATCCAAGCGAACGAGAATCTCCTTCTTTTTTTTATACTCTTCCATTTCTTTTCTTCTTATTTATTTAAGTGTTGGAAGGTGAGGTGTATATGTGTATGTGGGGGTGTGTCTGTGTGTATATATATGTGTGTGTGTGTGGGAATGTTAGTGATGAAAGTGAGTAAAGATTGATGAGGAGAATGTAGAACATTCCTCCTTTTATAACTTTTTTTTTCCAAGCTGATTTTTTTATGTCATTTAGACATTGATTTGATAGGTCCCATGAACAGGGTGAGATTTTGCTTGTACAATGTTTTGTTAATGATCTGTTTGAAGATTGTAGAGAATACCGCATAGAAAAACCATTATTTCCACCTGACGTTGCTTCTAGTACCATTGCCATTAAGCAGGAATGAAGAACTGTAGATTAATAATTATCTAATTAGTATTTGTTTCAGTTGGCTGCCTGGTCGTGTGATATCGAGGCCAATCGTTATAGAAGGCGTGTGACGTGACAACGAGATGTTGGTCTAAACTGCCCACAGGATGCGACGTCGTAAGTCAATATTGAGGCCTTCTAAACGATTGGTCTCGGTGGTATGTACATATGACTAATCCATTTCCAGTATTAAAAAAAAACGGTTGTTGGAAAAGACTTATCTCACAACACCTATCTCAAAATGGCCCCAAAGCACGCATATGGAAAGAAAACTATATGGAGGGCTGCCTGATTTGGAAACCAATGCGCAGTTCATCTCATACAATGGTCTAGTCATCTGAACGCTCCAACAGTTCATCCCATACAATGGTCTAGTCATCTGAACGCTCCAACAGTTCATCTCATACAATGGTCTAGTCATCTGAACGCTCCAACAGTTCATCTCATACAATGGTCTAGTCATCTGAACGCTCCAACATACTAATGAGAACGAGGAAGAAGAAATATGTCTTCGAAAGTCAAGACTATGTTTGACTATTTCTAACAAGAGATTGAATGAAATCAATACCGCAATGTGTTTATATATTGATACAAGCCATAACTTAACATTACTACACGTTGTAATTGATCACTCTTGTAGATAGTCTGTTTTATAAATGTGTATTTCTAATGACATTACTCTCTAATTCCTAATCTTCGCTTTCATTATAAATGTAAAATGTCGCGCGATCTCACGAGACTAGGACTGTTCATTCAGTGCCCTGACGTGGAGCTGTCATTTCTTAATGTGTGTGTTATAAAGTGTACGTGTGTAACTCTGTGTGTTTCTGAGAGAGAGTGTACGTGTGTAAGTCTGTGTGTGTGTGAGTGTACGTGTGTAAGTCTGTGTGTGTCACACGCTGGATGACAAATAAACGATCGGTTTCATTTTCACTCCGAGGGGTCGGCGTCTCGGCCATGTCGGGGGGCCGTCACTAAGCGCCCCTCCCACGCATGCCTGTGACAGGCTGACATTCAGTGGCATTAAGTGTGAAGAACACCTATCGCCCCCCCCCCCCTTTTCCATCTGAATGAAAAATGCATTCGTCTTCAAGTATGATATAAATATATATGTGTGTGAGTGTGTGTGTGTGTTTCAATAACAATGGTTGAGAGTGAGTTTGAATACAATGAAGACAAGAGAAAGATAAGGAGTTAAAGAAAGACGTGTCATGAGAGGATGGGAGAGAGAGAAGTATCACCGAGGATCTGAGCAGAAAACAAAAATGTAGCATTGAATGACGATGTTGTTTAAATAGAGACAGTGTAACCAGAAGGTCCTGTTTTGTGGTGATGCTTTTAAACCAAGACAGCAAAACGGTAAAAGGAACCATGGGGCTCCATTAACGATGAACTCAAGGACTCGTCATTCCGAGATTATTGGGAATGAAAGAAGAGAAATAAGAGTATATTTTTGTTGTCTTAAGGTGACAACAAACAAGGAGGTGATGCTCAAATGTAGTTAATGCACTCGGTTTTAGAACAGCTGACAATACCACTGCATACCAATAATTAGCTCTGATTACTATTATAGGGTAGTAAGTCTAAGCATGTGAAGAAAAAAAAAAAAGGAAATCAAATCGTGTTAAAACGTCTGCTCATCATTTCCTAATTTATTTCATTTCTTTGAAAATTGTTGTGTTTTTATGTCCTATCTAAATAATTATTTAAAAAAACATTCAAAACTGTTTCCAGACAGAGAAACACAGAGAGAGAGAGAGAGAGAGAGAGAGAAAGAGAGAGAGAATCTAGCAACAAGAATGTAAGCAAAGAATTACAAAAGCAAAGAATTAAAACAGAAACTAATTAGGCAGCCATTGAAGTGTTTGTTCATTACCTAAGAAAAAAAAATTCGAATACAAATCTGGACTAACAGTCCTTGTCGTATGTTAGTGACTGTCATAAAATTAGTTATAAATATCTCATATGTTAAGTCTTCAGTTTGTCTTGTTTCTAACATAAGGAGACATTTTTCTGTAGAGAACTTGGTGACTGCCTTCCAAGCAGGGAATCTTTCACTACCTTCTATCGACGAGAGTTATCGAAGGTGTTGTCAAATGTTTGACATGTTTCGGATGTTCCTTCAAAGTTGAAGATAAATACTTCATAGTCCAAGCCTCCCGCAGGACGACGGGGGATGGAAACGGGCAGGGTTTGAACCCCGGACCGTTGATAAATCTGAACGACAGTCCAGCGCGCAAACCGCACGACCAGGCAGACATCACACACAAACCAAAGTTGTTTTTTTTTCTTTGTTTTTAGATTGCTTAGTAAAATTTGTTGGCGCAACCCCCCCCCCCTGTTTGTTTTGTAAAACCATTTTTTTCGCGCATTTCCCCTTGCTTGTAAAACCATGGTTTGTTGGCTCAGCCGCCCCCTCCCCTTTTTTTTTTTGCTTGTAAAAATCATGGTTTGTTGGCTGGGTGCCTTCACTTTCCTTTATATTGCGTTATAGTTTTTTCTTCTTTGAGCTTTGGTCTCATGGTAAATGCGTACAACTTGACACATAAAACATGCCCCTATCTCTCCCCCCCCCCCCAACAACCACGCACACATACACACGCCACACGTAGCACACACACGCCACACGCGGGCACTAACGAGGCCGCTTGTGATCCCGTGGTCCTCCGAGCAGATCCTATCACCATTTTATATTTAATGCTTTCTTTGTCCCCCGGTGCACTCACTCCGCCAAGTGGGAACAAAAAAATACAGTGATGACAATTTTCAATATTACAAAACTTATCAATATTTCAAATCTCTGCACTCTCGACGTCTGGGAGGGTGGCTCCAGTGAAGAGAGCGAGGAAGGACCGCCCCCCTCCCCGCTCCTCAGGGAGTGATTGGTTTCAAGTCCTCGCCTCGATCCTAGCATTCCATTATTTGTTGAAAGCCGCTCAATCTTACAGGAACCAGTCGATAACACATACACACATTCTCTCTCTTTTACTCTCTCTCTCTCTCTCTCTCTCTCTCTCTCTCTCTTACAAGCACTGAAAAATTATCACACCCTGAAAACAACTTTTCAATTCTATTAGACGGTAGCTACAGAACGAGCCCCAATAAGGCGCCGGAGAGCGCACCTGTTTGTTCATCCCCCCCCCACACACAAACAATACACACTTCTATATGTATATATAATAAGCATAAATAAACAGCAGCACCAGGGACCAAGTTTTTAAATGAGAGAAAGTAGTGAATTAAATGAGAGAAAGTAGTGAATTAAATGAGAGAAAGTAGTGAATTAAATGCGACGAAAGTAAGGGACTGCGTCGAGCAAGGCTCGAACGTGCGTTTGGCTCTTGGAACTCTACACGATAAGCTCAACAATGGTAAGCAAATTTTCATCCAACTTGTCACCAACTAAATGACAAGGAAATGATTATTATAACATAATTAAAACAAAATCACAATGTATAACAATCCGGCCACATGTCAACCCTTATTATAACTGTGGATAAATAATGTACTGCTTTATATTGAAACCCTTATTACAAATGTGAACGCTCTGTCTGCCTTTTATATTGAAATTATTTAGTTCTATTTACAAGAAATTTCGCAGTTCTAAAAACAGTGAAAAAAAATATATCATATACCGTTACTTTAAAAAAACATTAAGCTTATCAAAACTTTATTTTGAACACCGGATACACCAGAAAGCTTGCTATGTATAATTTTTCCTTCATGTATGAAAATCTACACTTAAAGACACAATTTTTAAAAAATGTGTTCTCCTAATAAAAACACCACAAAAGTGTTTGCCTAACAGTATTGAAACGTTGAGTTGTCTTTTTAGAGCCATGAAAAAAAAGAAAAAAGCAACAAAACTCACACAGAAATATGAACAAGCCAAAAGTGAGAGCCCATACGTTTGTACAGTTAATAGACTTAAACATTCAAAACTTAATATCTTTAAGAAATAAGAAGAGTAAAAATCTATGTTTACATTTGGAGAACATTTATTACTGTCGTAGTGAATCGAATTGGTCAACCAGTGGCCCGACATTAAGCCTTCTACAGTTTCCAGTATTTTTGACTAGTATTAATATCATCCTGGTCTAAGTCTGGTCATATGAGATCTTTTCCTAATGTCCATCTCAAAAATATAGTTTCATTTTGATACTTTCAAAGGAGGTATGCAAAAACCAAGAAAAATCATCAATTTTAAAACCCAGAACTTTATATTTCTGAGAGAAACTTCAGACGGGTATCTTGCTACTGATATCTCGGGCTGATTGCTAGGATTTCACTCTCTCATTAAAGATTTCAGAGGTAAACGGCGGGAGAAATGAAAGACCCCCCAGATATCTATATATTTAATGTAGTTAAACAATCTTTACATATTTTTTTTTCGTTTTTGATACCTGGCCAGGGGAGACAATGTCTAAAAATGTAATAACAATATTGTTTTTATTTAGCTTGGGGTGGTGTATCTTGAGTTTTACTGATAGATATAAATGGTGGTGTCCTTTGTGGTGTTTCTTCTTTACGGTGTTAATTTTTATAGTTTTTTTTTTGTATATGGATCAATTTAGATGGGAGAGTTGATTGATAGCATTTAGTTTTTCTTTCATTGAGTCAGAAGTTTGTTGATATGCCAGCCATAACTTCTGTCTTCGTGACATCTGCTCTAAACCTGACATCAGAATTGCAGATGATCTTCAGAATAAATGTAGATCTTACTTTTTTTTAAACCCTTCGCGGGCTTGTTCATGTCCGGATGAGGACAATCGTATCCCGAATGTCATCCTCTATGGTCAACTCGCGAAGTACTAACCGTCCCCACCTCCGATATGAGGATGTAATCAAATGGGACCTCAAAGCAGTGGGCACTGATGCTGACTGCTGGGAAGGCATAGCCCTAGACTGCATTCTATGGACAAAGATGGTGACCACGAAAGCTATGAGCAGCGAAAAAGCATTGGCGTCGTCTGCTATAGATGAAAAGCTTGTCATATTACATATACTGGCTCCTCTACCAACAAAGAGAATGCTTGCTTAACCAGCGATACCTGTGGACGGGAATGTCTCTTGAGAATAGGCATCACAGTCAGGGCCGGCCTTAGGCCGATTTGACCTATTGCTCCAATTGGGCCCCGCGCCTGGCGGGGGCCCCGAAATATACATTTAGCATATCACTATCAGTCTTGGCTCTTGTCACTGGCGTTTATATAAGATGTAGGACTTAAAGGGTTAACAAATTCAGTATATCTTAGTAATGTCGTAACTATAATTTACCTACAGGCGCCTATTGCGTTCGAGCTGCTTCCTATGTATGATGTATGAATACATGTAGATATGATGATCTAAGTCATTGTAATAGTTGTTATTGTAAAAAAAAATAAAAGAGGGGCCTTGCAAGCATCCCGAAAATTGGGCCCTGCAATTAGTAAATTCGGCCCTGTCCACAGTCATATGAAAAAGTGTTGTACGAACAATGGCCGTTCTAGCACTGAAGAAAGCCAACACATAGATGTTAAGTTTAAATTAATTCTACAGTGTGCTTTAAAATGTTGCAGTCAAATTCATTAATTATTATCAATTAGGCCCTATCAACGTCACGATAACCAGGGCCGGATTAAAGGGAGGACAGGCGGGGCTACTGCCTTGGGGCCTCCACTTGAGGGATTTAAAAATTATTCGAAATCCGACGGGTAGGAAGCTTTTTTTTTTCTCAATCATTTTTATTTTCGTATTTTTTCCGAGACTATTGTAAAACTTACGCCACAGTTGACACCGCTGTGGTTAGAAGTGTTCACATGTAGTTTGTCCCTAATACATAAATACAGTTCCGGCTTTACGGAAGTGCGTCAACCCCAGGACCTTACCCTCCACAAACTCCAAAATGTACATATTATAGAACTAAAATAGGCATATACAAATATTTCTTTTCAAAAGAAAGAAAAACAGAGATTAATATTTGTCTGTCTTTCTTTCTTTCATCTAAACTATGGCCTGCTTTTAGATAGAAGAAGTATTGTTATTAAGTGGTTGTTTTATTTTAAAGCTTTTGAAAAATCTGTTGGGGCCTCCACAGAAGTCCCACTCCGGGCCTCCAGTTACTTAAACCTGGGTTTACACGGATCTCGAATGACTCTAAAGGTTTTCTTAGAAATTTAACAGCTGATCTATATCGCTGAGAAAAGAATGACTAGTTCGTTGGCCACCCAGGGAAAACTCTAGTTTGACCGGAATATTTTTTCAAAATTAAACAGATTACATCTTTGAGTGTTTCCGCGTGTAGGTCCGATTAAATGATTTTTCTAACCGTCCAAATCTAAAGGGCCAAATCATTGGAATATTATAACGTCTAGTAGATTTATACATTCGCTTAACCAGGACTCTTTCTCGGGGGTGGGTGGTAATGGGGATGTAAACAAATGTTCTGTTCATTAGTTTTTAAGAGCAAAACAATAGCTCTATAAGTTGTATAAAAGCGGTACTGACTTTTTTTTTTAAAGTATTTTTTTACATTTTTGATATTTGTCTTCAACATTGCACAAGCTAGCACTTTGTACATGTACACACAGCATTGTACAAACAGGATGTAAAGTTCTTATATATATATATATATATATATACACATATACTTATCATGCACAGGCGCGTCGATTCAGGACGTTTTGGCGACTTGGTCGTTTTGGCGCTAAATATTTTGGATACATTATATATCTATCCATTTATTTTGCCTTAAAAAATTTTTTTTTTGGGGGGGGGGTAGGGGACAATAGTTTTGGATTTAAGTTTGTTGTGTAATTATTATGTCACCTGCTGTCACACAATTGTATGGGCTCTAAAGTTGCCCATTTAAACATGTGGCTAGGGTTAGGCTAACCCTAACCCTAATGACATAAGAAGCATCTATGACTCAGTTAAACTCATTAAATTCGCTGATGATACTGCCATAGTCGGTCTTATTTCAGGAGACGAAACTCAGTATCGAAGCTCGATAAAAGAGTTTACAAACTGGTGCACCGACAACTTTCTAGAACTGAATGTAACAAAAACCAAAGAATTTATAATAGATTTTAGAAAGAAAAAACAAACTATACGTGAACTGCAAATAAACACTACATCTATAGAACAAGTAAAGGCATATAAATATCTAGGCGTTATCATCAACAACAAGCTTTCATGGGAAGACCACCTTGGAACTCTGACAAAGAAAACAGCCCAGCGACTCTTTTTTCTATATAAACTCAACAGTTTTAAATTAAACAAGAAGATCCTTGAGACATTTTACGGCGCGACTTTACAAAATCTGCTAACATACGGAATAAGTTGTTGGCAAGGCAACGCCTCATCTAAACTGTTGCAACGTCTAGAAAACATCATTAAAAAAGCATCAAAAATTACACTCACAACATTACCACATTTAAAGGAACTTTTTGAACAAACGTGACTAAGAAAAATCGAAAAAATCTTGGAAGACAACGGCCACCCGCTCCATCAGAACTACGCCAGGTCGTCGCGAAGTGGGCGACTGCTGTCAATCAAAACAAGAACGGAGCGGTACTAAAACTCGTTCGTACCTCACTCGGTCAGACTCTATCACCGCCACTCATTGATCAGGGAACATGAAATGCACCAAGATACCTGTGTGTAGTCGCTGAATGAACTCTTTATGTTGTCTGTTGTATTTATGTGTATTTTTCTGTTGTGTTGTCTTTATATGAGAAACGAGTCCTTGTAATCACAACAAATTTCCGTAAGGATCAATAAAGCAGTCTTAGTCTTAGTCTTATGTATATGTATATGTATGTATATATATGTATGTGTGTTTGTAAAATGTTTTACATGTTTCGGATGTTCCTTCAGAGTTGAAGATAATTTCTTTCTAGTCCAAACCTCCCGCAGGACGACGGGGGATGGGAGCGGGCAGGGTTTGAACCCGGGACCATCGATAAATCTGAACGACAGTCCAGTGCGCAAACCGCACGACCAGGCAGCCATCGGCTGAACAAATTGGCGTGTGCACAAAATGTGTGTGTGTATGTGTTTGTGTGTGTGTGTGAAAGTAATTATTATTTTATTCAATTTGCATTGAAATTTTAATATTTATACATATTCGTATAGTAGAAAAAAGTTTATTGTAATAATATTTTGTGTATTTTGAGTTTTAGTTTTAACCTCAAGCGTCAAAACATCTATGGTCAAAACTGCCGTCGCCAAAAGGACCGTGGTCAAAACTGCCGTCGCCAAAAGGACCGTGGTCAAAACTGCCGTCGCCAAAAGGACCGTGGTCAAAACTGCCGTCGCCAAAAGGACCGTGGTCAAAACTGCCGTCGCCAAAAGGACCGTGGTCAAAACTGCCGTCGCCAAAAGGACCGTGGTCAAAACTGCCGTCGCCAAAAGGACCGTGGTCAAAACTGCCGTCGCCAAAAGGACCGTGGTTAAAACTGCCGTCGCCAAAAGGACCGTGGTCAAAACTGCCGTCGCCAAAAGGACCGTGGTCAAAACTGCCGTCGCCAAAAGGACCGTGGTCAAAACTGCCGTCGCCAAAAGGACCGTGGTCAAAACTGCCGTCGCCAAAAGGACCGTGGTCAAAACTGCCGTCGCCAAAAGGACCGTGGTTAAAACGTCGCGTACCGCTGAGCGTCGTCTAGTTCATGAAACTCAAAGTGAAACAATTTGTTGATATACATTGTGTACATTGAGTACATTGTGTACATTGTGTACATTGTGTACATTGTCTAATTCTCAACATTCGAAAGGAAAAAAAAATACTTTAACTTAAATATACATCTTGAAATAAAATTAACAATATATGAGATTTGTTAATTTGGAAAAAAAAAAAGGCTAGTGATGATATGCCTGGCAGAGACCTTGACCGCCGCACGTGCCACCAGTGGGACACTGGGAATGGTCACGCGCTTCAGCTCGATTTCACCCTCACAGGTGTCGTCTGCTGTATCATTACCCCTATGAATAATTAATGAGTTCCTATCAAAGGACTGTTTTAACTACTTTTAGAAATGATAGGAAAAAAACACTTTTAATTAGTGGAACTCTTCATTTGCTGGAGCTGTTTCTTTCTTCCCTTGTGAAATAAAATGAATCTAGTTTTCGTCAATTGAAAAACATCAACATAAAGAATCAGAATTTTTAAGAAAATAATTCTTACATGTTTTTAGGTGATAGTTGTAGAAATTACTTGCTTGGAATCATCGCAGTTATAAACATCAAGATTACTTTAGGTGTTAATGGCCAAAGAATGCCTGATTATGTCGGGGACATATGTACACACCTCATTGCCAGTGTACATACCTGTCTGTCTACACACCTCACTGCCAGTGTACATACCTGTCTGTCTACACACCTCACTGCCAGTGTACATACCTGTCTGTCTACACACCTCATTGCCAGTGTACATACCTGTCTGTCTACACACCTCACTGCCAGTGTACATACCTGTCTGTCTACACACCTCACTGCCAGTGTACATACCTGTCTGTCTACACACCTCACTGCCAGTGTACATACCTGTTTGTCTACACACCTCACTGCCAGTGTACATACCTGTCTTTCTACACACCTCACTGCCAGTGTACATACCTGTCTGTCTACTCACCTCACTGCCAGTGTACATACCTGTCTGTCTACACACCTCACTGCCAGTGTACATACCTGTCTGTCTACTCACCTCACTGCCAGTGTACATACCTGTCTGTCTACACACCTCACTGCCAGTGTACATACCTGTTTGTCTACACACCTCACTGCCAGTGTACATACCTGTCTTTCTACACACCTCACTGCCAGTGTACATACCTGTCTTTCTACACACCTCACTGCCAGTGTACATACCTGTCTGTCTACACACCTCACTGCCAGTGTACATACCTGTTTGTCTACACACCTCACTGCCAGTGTACATACCTGTTTGTCTACACACCTCACTGCCAGTGTACATACCTGTCTTTCTACACACCTCACTGCCAGTGTACATACCTGTCTGTCTACACACCTCACTGCCAGTGTACATACCTGTCTGTCTACACACCTCACTGCCAGTGTACATACCTGTCTGTCTACACACCTCACTGCCAGTGTACATACCTGTCTGTCTACACACCTCACTGCCAGTGTACATACCTGTCTGTCTACACACCTCACTGCCAGTGTACATACCTGTCTGTCTACACACCTCACTGCCAGTGTACATACCTGTTTGTCTACACGTTTCGTTCACTGTCTATGTATACTAAGTCGACTAATAAGTCCAATCTAGTTCCACGTCAAATTGTTCACAGACACATGTTCACTTTTTTGTTTAGCCGACATTTTGTGCACATGTCAATTTGTTCAGCCGACATTTTGTAGGTGAACCAGTTGTCTGTGAACTAATTGTCGGTGTACATTTTGTAGGTGAACCAGTTGTCTGTGAACTAATTGTCGGTGTACATTTTGTAGGTGAACCAATTGTCTGTGAACTAATTGTCGGTGACGATTTGTCGGTGAGCGAATCGACGCTAACGATTTGTCGTTTCCTCGTCCAATATAAGTCTTTGGTCATGAGTACATTTTGATCTAACTCAGCTGGTTTAGTTACCTCTGAGATTTCCTTGTCTGACTTACTAGCTCTTTCTACTTTCTACTTTCTACTTTCTACTTTCTACTTTCTTTCCCAGGAACTGTTGGACAAAGTATCGCTGACAGGGTATTTCTTGATGATAAACTATGTTACTCATCTGTTACATAGACTGATGATAAACTATGTTACTCATCTGTTACATAGACTTAACGTAACAATTAGGGATTCTTTTGTCGGCGACGAGACCTGCGGAGCTTTTGAATTGAGATTCACATCCTTTGAGAGCGTTAAGTGACTACACAACCCGCTTTCATTATTTGCTGTATTGTTTAGGAAAAGTTCTTAACTAAATCTAAGTCCATGAGGTCACTTAAAATTTAGCTTTTGATGACTGAAGGTAACGTTTGGTTTCGCGTGTAGTATATGTTCTGTTTTGTAAACGGACTGAACTCTCTAAACTTCAAGTCTCTCTAAGCCCAATTGTGACGTCAGTCCAGGCAACGAGACCTAAAAAATGAGCCTATCGAAATAAGATACTTTCTGTTTCTTATTGCTGAATGTAACGTGGCTCCTCTTCCATTGAGCTTCTTGCCTTACAGGAGTGACTGTCTGCTTTCTCGATGGCTGGATTACAATAGAAGGAGGGGCGAGAGGGAGGGCTTTAGATTATCGAATGGAAGTGATCGTTTCAAGGTCTCTAGATCAATAAGCGAACAATCATTTTTGTTTGTTTGTTTGTTTGATTTTTTGTCACGAATCTTAAAAAATCGTAGAACAAAAATCTACACGTCATTTCTTTTAGATAGAACAAAATCTACACATCATTTCTTTTAGATATAACAAAGAAATATACACATTTAATTTTAGATCTATACTAGTGAAGCTTAGTCCGGGCCGGCCTTAAGCCACTGCAACCTATGCGGCCGCAGTGACCCCTCATTTTCTAGGTGTAAATTATTAAATTAAACCATTATAACTTATATTAAAGGGTTCCCGTGACTTTCCATAAGCTCATGGTAATCTCCTGAAATCATAAAAATCTCCTGAAAAATAGACTTAATTCTCATATTGAGGCGTCATTCAATTACTTTAGGCCAACAATTCACGAAGATAGGTTTAACAATCGGGCAATACTTGCGATTGCTTTTGAGTTTGATCTTTGTAGGAAACAGAATGTTGATGATATAGGCTATTGTATGACTTCGCTACACGCAAGGCCGTAAAGTTACTTTTATGGTGACTTACTAAAGAATAAACAAAATGCAAAGACGAATTTATTTTCTAATACAAAAATCTTCACTTACACTTATTATCCTTATCCCTACCCAGAATGGGCCCTGCGCAAAGGGCCCTGCGCAAAGGGCCCTGCGCAAAGGGCCCCGCTATTGTTAGTGCCGAACCTGAGCCTAGTGCTGAAACAATGATGCGTAAACATAACTAAGTCAAATAAATCTTGACGAGAGTTGAAAGGTCATGGTTGGAGTTGGAAGGTCTTGGCGAGAGTTGGAAGGTCATGGTCGGAGTTGGCGAGAGTTGGAAGCGTTAGAGATGAAATTCTAAGCGCAAGTAAATGCTGGTCTAAAGAAATGAGAGAGAGAGAGATAACTGGCCCGTGTGCGGCATTAGGGCTGTCCTTGTACGGGGACAAGGCGACCTCAAGACTCACTGCCCGCTTCCTCTTCCGTGCTCTAAGGGAGTAATTCTCAGCATGGTTCGCTACCAATGGGGTTTCTGATTCGGTCTAAGTAGACACCATTTTAAATGTTTCTAAGAGTGTAGAAATCACGAAGCTGTGGCCAGCCTTTATAAACACGATTAGCTGAATCTACATTTTGTTTTAGAACGAGATCATGGAAGTAGTGAACCAGAAAATCTAAAGCACGAAATGAAACAAAATGAAACAAACCTTTTTGCTCGCATTCTCTAAGAAAATACTCAGAAAGACTTGGTATACAAAAGATGTCATCGTATAGGCCGTACTAAATCGACCATAAGTATCCACATCCACATTTTGCTTACATATTTGAATAGCCTCGTTTTTTGCAAGTATTTCATTGAAAATTAGGTTTTTGCGTGACCTGGCGTTGACCAGCGTGAGTACTTGAATGTGAGACATGGCATTTATAGTGCCCATGTGCTTTAAACTGTATCATGTACCCACAAGTACACAATCAAAAGATAGACAAGGGTATGGCGAGAGGCAAGAGGCAGAGAGAGGGTGAGAGGGAGGAGAGACATAGGGAGGAGAAATACGGTGCAAAGGCGGGAAGGAGGGGTGAAGTTAAATTTGAGAAGAAAGAAAACAAACATGCTGGAAGATTAAAAAAAAAAGATAACGCCAACGGTCTCCCATAACTTTTTTTTAACGTCAACAGTCTCCCACAAAGTTTTTAAGGTCAACGGTCTTCCATAACTTTGTTCTTGTTAAAACAATAGACGTGTTCAAATCGGAAAGAAACTTAACTGTACACAAAGAACCTGAGCTTGCTGAACATCAGAAAGGAAAAGAAACACAAGCACACACTAAAAAAACTAAGATTGTCTGTTCTTAGGAGAAGAAAGTCTTCAAGATAAGAATAATTGTGTATGGGCGTTCTTATCAGAGGCACTACGACGAGTCGGTCTGGTCACAATTAACGGGACGGACTGACTGACGTGATACGGGCCAGATAATAAATAACTGATTGGCTTACGTCACGTGGTCATTACAGCACACAGTCGCTAGGGGGGGGGGGGGGCGGGGTAGGCCTGGATGTGGAGGCGGGAAGGGGCGTATGACACGATATTAGCGTGAGAACTCTTGATTAACTGCGGAAACACCAGACCGATGTTCGCGCATCACGCACGCGTCCATTAGATTTGCGCGCATTTGGCGCCCAGTCTGACCGGAAGGACAGAATAAGTGTCCCATACACCCCAGATTTATTTCCACCCATCCATCCCAGAGTTCCCTCTCACAAAGTATCCGGCTGACAGTGTCGCAGCTCCCTCTTCCTATGACATTTTGTTGTTCTTATTTGTCGTTACTTGCCAAGAGTATGTATGAAATCAAGGGATTATTGAAATAAAAAAATAAAACTTTTTTTCTGGGGTTAATTTTATTTTCAATTTTTGAAACAAACTGGTCAAAAACAAAATATTTTGAAACGAGCGTCCTACTCTGAAAGTGTGTAATTGTTACACAAGGCACTGCAAGGCCGGACATAAAAATTGCGGGGCCCAATTTAATGGATACTTGCAACTTGCAAGGCCCCTCTTCTAAATTAGTATTTATTAGATCATTATACCAACATTTGTTATACAACATGCATGAGAAGCAACTCAAACGCAATAAGTACTAAAAAGTTTATTAAAGTTACATCAATCGTACGATAGGCCTACACTAATTATGTTAACACAAACGTTGAAATACATTCTTAAAAGACTGTGACAAGAATCGTGACTGATAGTGATATGCTCAATGTAAATTCCTGGGCCTAAGGCCGACCCTGCATGATGGTAAGAAATAAAGTCAGTTTTCTTAGTGCTGCGCTGCTCTAGGTCAGAAAGTCAAAGTGTTACCTCCCCTGTTAGCAGGGACAATGTTACGGCAGATGCTCAAGTTTGTGTGTCCTTCTCCTATGTTCGAGCTACAAGTCGTAATTATTTTTGTACAGACGACATTTTAAAAGGTTCAATTCTTAGAATCACAGAAAATATTCCAAAAACACGCTCTGGACTAGAAGCCATGATGAGATGAAAAAGTCTGGGAGGAGACCAAAGCAAACATGGAGAAGCTCAGACTTTAAGAAACCAAGACTGCTGGATGGACCTGGACTCTACCGAGAGGACTAGTCCAATGACGAAGTATTGTAGCGGCTCTAGGCTCCACTGGGAGACAAAAGGATTTAAACAAACAAAAAAAGAAAAACATAAAAAATATTTTGACAAACAAAGTTTATATTAAGTGTAGTTGTATCCATTTGTTTGGATCAGTCATGTCATTACATTTTGCAATAGATCTAAACTATTAACAATAAATCTTTGCGATTAGAAATATTTGTACTCCAAGTTTTTGTTTAGCACAATGTCATGCTTTTAGCTTTCATCAATACGCTATGATCCTATCACTTGTCTTATGTTGGACTTTTGGACTTTGCTTTAACCTTGTCAAGTTGTTTTTACTCAGTGATACATTTTCTGTTTAAAATCTTGATTAAAACACATGACATCACTCTCATATCATGATATCACTCTATATGTAAGGATATCTGAATATGATTCTTTTTACATTTAGATTACATGTATATCATTACAGTTCTGGAAGAATGACTCAAACATATAGTATTGTAATTATTGTGTCTGTGGCCTAATTTATCGTTGTTGACAACTGGGAAGGCATAGAAAGATATGGATAGAAAAAAAAAGTATTGACTTCAACTTTGGAAGAAAAGCGTGCCAAACAAAAGGTAGCAAAAGCCATCTTCACTTATATTTGGATGGATATGTCTCTCCAGAATAGGGCTCTACAGTACTTCTTAAGATAAACCATTGTAGCTCTATGACTGAATAATATAAACAATTCAACTCAATTGACATCTGTATACATCATGTCATCTCCGCCTTTCAAAGTTAAATTTTAGTTATCTGTTTAAAATAATTCTGATAAATTTATTTCTATGACATTGTGTTTCTTAATTTATTACTATTTTCTTATTTGAAGTCTGAATTAGGCTACGAGCTTTACCTGTTCAAGGTTAATGGTTCAAGTATATTAGCAAACAAGAGTATTATTTTCTACGTGTATGCAAATTTACACAACCACATTTCAGACTCATGATCACTTACCTCCCATGTTCAGATGTGCAACCTCTAAATATAGTAGACATAATTAGCAATACTTAACATTTTTAATGGTTTATCGAATATAGATCGTAAGATTAGTCCTGTTGCTTGATGGTCAATGTTAGAGGGGAATGATGAGCACAGACCATGAGATTATCAGGAACACCCAAGCCAAAAAAAAAAAAAGCATTACATTCGATTAATGGACAATAAAGCTTGAATGTCCGAGTGTGAGTTAGGAGAAAACAATTTTTCAACCCCCTCCTCTCCCATCTCGTTTATTGAAAACTGACCACGCTGAGGTCCACTCGGGTGTTAGTGCACCCATAAAAACTGACCCGTGCTCCATAATCTTGGCTTTCATCATTCCCACTGCACCAGACTACATCGTGATTGTGGTGGGGGAGTGGAGGACAAGGAGGAAGAGGAAACGAGGAGTGAGGACTGATGGAGTGAGGAGTGAGAACTGAGGCTACTGAATAAAAAAAATCAGTGTCCAACTCGAGCCCAATGCTAGTAGAAACGGGGCTGCACATCGCTTAGGGAACCCGTGGTGGCGTGGCGGGGGGAACGTAAGACTATGGCAGGCACCTTCGCTTTGGTGCCGTCCTCTAACTCCGATCATAAAGTAATTTTTTTTTTACTTTATATATGCGTTGATTTACTTCCAATTATGTTCATATTGCTCTGATATAACATGCCTCTCAACACATAAAATAAACTTAACATAACATGTAGCTCCACACAAAACATAATATGTAGCTCCACACGAAACATAACATGTAGCTCCACACAAAACATAATATGTAACCCCACACGAAACATAACATGTAGCTCCACACATAATTTAACATAACATAGCATTTAGCTTCAAACAAAACATAACAAGTAGTTTATACATAATTTAATTTTTAAAAAAAGTGTAGCCCCACACATAACATAACATGTAGCCCCACACATAACATAACATGTAGCTCCACACGTAACATACCATGTAGCTCCACACATAACATAACATGTAGCCCCACACATAACATAACATGTAGCTCCACACATAACATAACATGTAGCTCCACACATAACATAACATGTAGCCCCACACATAACATGTAGCTCCACGCATAACATAACATGTCCACACATAACATAACATGTAGCTCCACACAGAACATAACATGTAGCTACACACATAACATACCATGTAGCTCCACACATAACATAACATGTAGCCCCACACATAACATGTAGCTCCACGCATAACATAACATGTCCACACATAACATAACATGTAGCTCCACACATAACATAACATGTAGCTCCACACATAACATACCATGTAGCTCCACACATAACATGTAGCCCCACACATAACATGTAGCTCCACACATAACATAACATGTCCACACATAACATAACATGTAGCTCCACACATAACATACCATGTAGCTCCACACATACCATGTAGCTCCACACATAACATAACATGTAGCTCCACACATAACATAACATGTAGCTCCACACATAACATAACATGTAGCTCCACACATAACATAACATGTAGCTCCACACATAACATAACATGTCCACACATAACATAACATGTAGCTCCACACATAACATACCATGTAGCTCCACACATAACATAACATGTTCACACATAACATAACATGTAGCTCCACACATAACATAACATGTAGCTCCACACATAACATAACATGTCCACACATAACATAACATGTAGCTCCACACATAACATAACATGTAGCTCCACACATAACGTAATATGTAGCTCTACACATAACATAACATGTAGCTCCACACATAATATAGCATGTCCACACATAACATAACATGTAGCTCCACACATAACATAACATGTCCACACATAACATAACATGTCCACACATAACATAACATGTCCACACGTAACATAACATGTAGCTCCACACATAACATAACATGTAGCTCCACACATAACATAACATGTCCACACATAACATAACATGTAGCTCCACACATAACATAACATGTAGCTCCACACATAACATAACATGTAGCTCCACACATAACATAACATGTAGCTCCACACATAACATAACATGTAGCTCCACACATAACATAACATGTCCACACATAACATAACATGTACCTCCACACATAACATAACATGTAGCTCCACACATAACATAACATGTAGCTCCACACATAACATAACATGTCCACACATAACATAACATGTACCTCCACACATAACATAACATGTAGCTCCACACATAACATAACATGTCCACACATAACATAACATGTAGCTCCACACGTAACATAACATGTAGCTCCACACATAACATAACATGTAGCTCCACACATAATCTTACATAGCATATAGTCTCACACACTGTATAATACAACTTAAGATGTAGATCGACTTTGACCAGATTTTTCAATTCTTTAAAGCCAATTATATTTCTTCGCTTCTCGACTCCTTTTAAAACCATCACCACTCTAAGCTGAACACCAGGTCAAGCATATGGCTGAACTTAAGTTAAATGGAAAACCAAAGAAAATATAAGAATGATGTGTTCCAAAGACTCAATGGGAAACATTTTTACAAAGCTTACTTCAGCTCACTCTGTCTGGTAAAAAGTTTACACACTTAATTTCTCCCACATCCAATCTCAAATCAAGCTGACATTTTGCACAGTTATTTCTTTTATATGCCAACAAAAGAATCAATTTTAAAAATTGACCAATTAGTTATCCAACTATTGGTAATTAATTGTTTTGTTGGGTATCTCGAATAATGGAAAGAAATTTTACTTGACTGATAATGTGGTAGAAGTTGGATAAGTCCCCTTTATTGTTTGTAGAAAGAAAAGTTTGTAAATAATTATAAATAACTATAAAACCTTCTTTCATATGTACAGTGGTTATTGTATTGGCTTGAGGAGCTGTGGAGTCGAGGAGCTGATGAGCTGAGGAGCTGATGAGCTGAGGAGCTGATGAGTTGAGGAGGACTTGGCCCTAGAGTTCAAATTGAGTTTGCTTACTTTTTTTTTTTATATAAATACATTTAGAAAGCGATCACCCAGATACCCCCGTCGCTCTCACCCCTACCACTTTCAAGTTGGTCCAGACAAGTGTTAGGATCATAGTGTATTGAGAAAACTAAAAGCATGAAATTGCGCTAAACAAAAACAATTGGTAAAAAAATATTTGAATTATTTGTGTTAGTCTAGATCTATCTATTAGTGGGAAGCAAGGTCGAAAGGCTAAGTACGCTTGAACTTGGCTACCTCTGAAGAGGGCTCGAGGTTCGACACATTCTACTTGAGCAGAGTTGTGTTTACAGTACGCCTAAAGGCAGCACAGAAAACCTTCTCCCAGATCCCCCCCACCCCACTGGTCCACTAATGAGATTGGACCATAGCGCTTTGAGCATGCTATAAGCATGAAAGTAGCGCTATATAAAAGATTGTATTATTACGATTATTATTATATATTTAACTACGTGACTGATCCAGATTAATTGATACAATTACACTTCGTTTAAGCCTTGTTTTTTTTTTATGAAATTAGTTATTAAGTTCAGTAAAATGGCGGATAAATAAGGAGGATCTGTTGAAATTATGTTCCGGGTTATCCTACTGTATGTGTGTATTTTAAATTTTATGAGCTGATTCTACATGGTGTTTCATGTTACTATTTCAGTTAAAGTTTGTTTGCATAATTAATTTATTTAAACTCTACCAATACACTATTCTTGACGTTAACATTTCCAGAATAATAAAACAGTCTAAATGGTAGAAGCCAACCAATCAAACAGCGTATTCATACCACGTGACAAGCAATATTCATTTATAAGCTCTATAAAACATATTGATCATCTATCGATTCTTATAACAATTGATTTATTTCATAGCATAAAACTAAACTTAACTCCACAAAAAATAGACCTATAACATAATAACTTTTAGCTCCACATAATATGCGCGAAGGTAAGTATATGTGAAGTATATTTAATATATATATATATACTCTCTTTTTTGTAATAAAATAGGTGTCGCTACTCAGTGATTAGGTGCCGCTACTCAGTGATTAGGTGCCGCTACTCAGTGATTAGGTGCCGCTACTCAGTGATTAGGTGCCGTTATTCAGTGTTTTGGTGCCGGTACTTAGTGATTAGGTGCCGGTACTCAATGATTAGGTGCCGGTACTCAGTGATTAGGTGCCGGTACTCAGTGTTTAGGTGCCGGTACTCAATGATTAGGTGCCGGTACTCAGTGAGTGAATGCCTAACTTTTAACTACTAATAAATTAAAAACAAACGTTAAAAGACAAGAAAAGTAATAATTTTTTCCCCACATTGAAAAAGGTGCCGGTACGCCGTACCGGTGCGCAGCGTCACAAAAAAAGCCTGTATATATATAAATGTATATGTATATATGTATATATTAGGGTGGCGCTCTGTGTTATATATTAATATATATATATATATATATATATATATATATATATATATATATATATATATATATATGGAACTTCACACATAAAATCTATAACATGAATCTGCAAACCTAACATAACATAACATAGCAAAAACGTATGCACAACGTCAGAGACCACATTTACTTTGTGTATTTCAGTTTATTATTAGATGTATTTAAACATTACTCAAATTCAAAGGACAGACCCGCATGAAGTCTTAATATATGCCATGCTTTATCAGAGACATCATGATGTATGCTATGATAATTTACGCTCAAGAATAGCCCACACTCTGATCCTTGACAATATCGTTAGGCGAAAAAAAAAATCTGATCAATGAAATTTTATTGTTCCCACTGGAATACCAGCAAGCTGTTATAGCACTCCAAGTTGAATTACACGCCTTTGTTCTATAGAAAAACTCTCGCTTTCCAAAACAAAATAAACTATCTGCTAAATTAATTTGAGTTTGTCCATTTAAGAAATAGATTGAGGACCACTAGATTGAAGAACACTTCATTAATGTATTGTAGTTTGGTAAGTCTACGTGTATGAAGATATGTATTATTCATTTTTCAAATTATTTTTGTAATTGTTTGTTAATTCACGTTGTCAATATAGTTGTTTTCAAATGTACGTCATGCGATCTAAGTCTTTGTTTACATTTGGATAGTTTATAATAAATAATAATAATAATAAATAAATAAAAATAAACTTCACAGAATCCTAAATGCTGCTGGTAAAGTCATTGGCAAAAAACAAACATCCATAAAAAAGCTGAAAAGATTCTAGAAATAAAAAAAAATCACCCACTGGGTCAGGACTTTGTGATTTTACCATCACAAAAGAGATACAAGACACCGATAGCAAAGACAAACAGTCACACTCTTTTGTTCCCCTGGCAATCAAATCATTAAATAAGAACAATCTGGTATAAACTTTGTCACATGTAAATTATGAGTGAGTCTGGTGTGAATGTACATTTTGTTTTTGTATAGCTATAATGTTTTGTTTGGTGTAATGCACAAATTGTAAGACAAATCTCCGTACGGACAATACAGATTATTATTATTATTATTATTATTATTATTATTTATGACCGGTCCATGTTATTTAAGGAACAAGAAACAGTAGTATAGAAAAAGAAGATAATGCAATATGGAGAAATGTGGGAGGTATAAAAGGAAACCTAAAGAATAACGTCAGAAAAAAAGGAGAAAGGGAGAGATTTTGAAAAATTGGCGGAAAAACTAAAAGAAGTGTTGCTAAGCTATATATTTTTTACAGCCAGGTCTGTTATATTTATTCATGTCTTAGAACTTAGAAATTGCTCAATTCTTCCAATGAAAGTACAAACTAATATCCCTAAGGAGAAAGAATGAAAGGTTCTCACTTTGATAGTAGCCAACAACAACAACAAGTCTTTCAAAACTAACTAGCGGTAAAACAAAACACAAGGATCAACTGCCACTCTTGAGTTGGCAACAGTGCTATTTCAAATGAGTGTTTCAGACAATGTTTAAATCTTTTTTTCAAAATTACTTCTTTGTCTTCCTTTTTTTTCTAATTAATCTTTAGCTTCCTGTCACAGCTCACTCTGACATGTTTATGATCAATGATCATAGTTGTCAATGATTGTATGCCGTGTCAAGAGCAAGAGGAAAACCTTTGAACTCTACATAGGAAGTAAAAGTTTTGGGCCAGTCGTTTCTGAAGCTCAGTAGAGTGAGGACGTATTTTAGGATTCATGGTGTTTACTGAACTTTGTATAATTGGCACTGTTGGATATTGCTTGTAATATATGCATCTTGCAATAATGATGGACTAATTCTGTTCTGTGGCATTTTACGTCTCGAGAGACGATCTTTTCCCTTTGCAACTTCTTGTGTGACTAAAGAGGCCGATCCTTGATACACAGCTGCGATCGCAGGTTGGGCATACATAATCACCAGGCGCCGTTGCATTTTCACCATTCTTTCTGCTTCTGTTGTGTATGACATCTGAAATCCTGGCTGGACTAATGTATATCAAGTTATCTATGTACTAAATATAGTCTGCTGACAGAAGTGTTGCCCAGTGTATTCTAATCTTCTTTTTTTCGTCTTTAGTGCGACTCAAGCGTTACACAGTTTAGAGTTTAGAGTTTCGAGCATCTAAAACTACGCAAACAAGAACTCACAATAACATCTTTACTAAATAGATGTTACAGTTCCCTCACACCGCTACCACATTTTTCCAAATTGCTTTTTCTTCTTTTTTTTTTTGTCCCTGTATAGTGTTGCTTAAAGAACGTAGATCGGGTACTAAATATGAAACATGCAAAGCTTTGTACTGTGTTCAATATATATGTCATGAACATCTCCAAGAGATCTCTTTGTACTGTGTTCAATATATATGTCATGAAAATCTCCAAGAGATCTCTTTGTACTGTGTTCAATATATATGTCATGAACATCTCCAAGAGATCTCTTTGTACTGTGTTCAATATATATGTCATGAACATCTCCAAGAGATCTCTTTGTACTGTGTTCAATATATATGTCCTGAATATCTCCAAGTGATCTCTTTGTACTGTGTTCAATATATATGTCCTGAACATCTCCAAGTGATCTCTTTGTACTGTGTTCAATATATATGTCCTGAACATCTCCAAGAGATCTCTTTGTACTGTGTTCAATATATATGTCCTGAACATCTCCAAGAGATCTCGATAGGATGGAAGAGGAATTAGATTGAGTGAATGTCTTTGTTAACGCCTTGCTTCAAGATTGGAGGAGTTGGAATATTATTTGAAGCCGTTTTTACCGTCAGATTCACAAACTCCCTAATAACGAAGAGAGTATGTACTTCACGTATAACATATTTATATAACATATTTATATAACAACATATATGATGTGGACCTAGAAAGAAAAAAAATGACTATGTGTGTCAGTATGTCTACTCGAGCGCAATCACAAACTTAAAGATGTATTAGAATCACAAACTTAAAGATGTATTACAATCACATACTTAAAGATGTATTACAATCACAAACTTAAAGATGTATTACAATCACACACTTAAAGATGTATTACAATCACAAACTTAAAGATGTATTAGAATCACAAACTTAAAGATGTATTACAATCACATACTTAAAGATGTATTACAATCACAAACTTAAAGATGTATTACAATCACAAACTTAAAGATGTATTACAATCACAAACTTAAAGATGTATTACAATCACAAACTTAAAGGTGTATTACAATCCAAAGGGGGAAGGGGAAACTGCCCCAAAAGTCTATACTATATGTAAAATGTGTGTGAGTGAGAGAGAGAAGTGAGGGAGGGGGTGGTATTAGGGAGGTGTCGTGGCACCGAGATCGGGGGGGAGTAAGTGACACCTGTCGTAAAAAACAGAAGCACTAAACTCTAACACTCCAGTCTCCGCCCCCACATCTCCTGACCTGAAAATGACTCTAATCCGTAGCAAATATGCCGGCATTACCAGGTTAATCTTAACCGAGCTTCGTCGCTTCGGGGAAATTTGAGCCTGGACCTACTTGCGAATGGAATGTGGCGAATAGCCAGGCTCCCTGTCCAGCTGCGGAGGGACTGAATGTGTCATAGCTGGCCCGTGGGCTTGGTATTATGTCCCTTGCTTTCAAAGTTGCCCTCTGATATAAGCATCTAGTAGAACGTACATTTACATTTACATGACATAATGGAACTCTGATATAAGCATCTAGTAGAACGTACATTTACATTTACATGACATAATGGAACTCTGATATAAGCATCTAGTAGAACGTACATTTACATTTACATGACATAATGGAACTCTGATATAAGCATCTAGTAGAACGTACATTTACATTTACATGACATAATGGAACTCTGATATAAGCATCTAGTAGAACGTACATTTACATTTACATGACATAATGGAACTCTGATATAAGCGTCTAGTAGAACGTACATTTACATTTACATGACATAATGGAACTCTGATATAAGCATCTAGTAGAACGTACATTTACATTTACATGACATAATGGAACTCTGATATAAGCATCTAGTAGAACGTACATTTACATTTACATGACATAATGGAACTCTGATATAAGCATCTAGTAGAACGTACATTTACATTTACATGACATAATGGAACTCTGATATAAGCATCTAGTAGAACGTACATTTACATTTACATGACATAATGGAACTCTGATATAAGCATCTAGTAGAACGTACATTTACATTTACATGACATAATGGAACTCTGATATAAGCGTCTAGTAGAACGTACATTTACATTTACATGACATAATGGAACTCTGATATAAGCATCTAGTAGAACGTACATTTACATTTACATGACATAATGGAACTCTGATATAAGCATCTAGTAGAACGTACATTTACATTTACATGACATAATGGAACTCTGATATAAGCATCTAGTAGAACGTACATTTACATTTACATGACATAATGGAACTCTGATATAAGCATCTAGTAGAACGTACATTTACATTTACATGACATAATGGAACTCTGATATAAGCGTCTAGTAGAACGTACATTTACATTTACATGACATAATGGAACTCTGATATAAGCATCTAGTAGAACGTACATTTACATTTACATGACATAATGGAACTCTGATATAAGCATCTAGTAGAACGTACATTTACATTTACATGACATAATGGAACTCTGATATAAGCATCTAGTAGAACGTACATTTACATTTACATGACATAATGGAACTCTGATATAAGCATCTAGTAGAACGTACATTTACATTTACATGACATAATGGAACTCTGATATAAGCGTCTAGTAGAACGTACATTTACATTTACATGACATAATGGAACTCTGATATAAGCATCTAGTAGAACGTACATTTACATTTACATGACATAATGGAACTCTGATATAAGCATCTAGTAGAACGTACATTTACATTTACATGACATAATGGAACTCTGATATAAGCGTCTAGTAGAACGTACATTTACATTTACATGACATAATGGAACTCTGATATAAGCATCTAGTAGAACGTACATTTACATTTACATGACATAATGGAACTCTGATATAAGCATCTAGTAGAACGTACATTTACATTTACATGACATAATGGAACTCTGATATAAGCATCTAGTAGAACGTACATTTACATTTACATGACATAATGGAACTCTGATATAAGCATCTAGTAGAACGTACATTTACATTTACATGACATCATGGAACTCTGATATAAGCGTCTAGTAGAACGTACATTTACATTTACATGACATAATGGAACTCTGATATAAGCATCTAGTAGAACGTACATTTACATTTACATGACATAATGGAACTCTGATATAAGCATCTAGTAGAACGTACATTTACATTTACATGACATAATGGAACTCTGATATAAGCATCTAGTAGAACGTACATTTACATTTACATGACATAATGGAACTCTGATATAAGCATCTAGTAGAACGTACATTTACATTTACATGACATAATGGAACTCTGATATAAGCGTCTAGTAGAACGTACATTTACATTTACATGACATAATGGAACTCTGATATAAGCATCTAGTAGAACGTACATTTACATTTACATGACATAATGGAACTCTGATATAAGCGTCTAGTAGAACGTACATTTACATTTACATGACATAATGGAACTCTGATATAAGCGTCTAGTAGAACGTACATTTACATTTACATGACATAATGGAACTCTGATATAAGCGTCTAGTAGAACGTACATTTACATTTACATGACATAATGGAACTCTGATATAAGCATCTAGTAGAACGTACATTTACATTTACATGACATAATGGAACTCTGATATAAGCATCTAGTAGAACGTACATTTACATTTACATGACATAATGGAACTCTGATATAAGCATCTAGTAGAACGTACATTTACATTTACATGACATAATGGAACTCTGATATAAGCGTCTAGTAGAACGTACATTTACATTTACATGACATAATGGAACTCTGATATAAGCATCTAGTAGAACGTACATTTACATTTACATGACATAATGGAACTCTGATATAAGCGTCTAGTAGAACGTACATTTACATTTACATGACATAATGGAACTCTGATATAAGCATCTAGTAGAACGTACATTTACATTTACATGACATAATGGAACTCTGATATAAGCGTCTAGTAGAACGTACATTTACATTTACATGACATAATGGAACTCTGATATAAGCATCTAGTAGAACGTACATTTACATTTACATGACATAATGGAACTCTGATATAAGCATCTAGTAGAACGTACATTTACATTTACATGACATAATGGAACTCTGATATAAGCATCTAGTAGAACGTACATTTACATTTACATGACATAATGGAACTCTGATATAAGCATCTAGTAGAACGTACATTTACATTTACATGACATAATGGAACTCTGATATAAGCATCTAGTAGAACGTACATTTACATTTACATGACATAATGGAACTCTGATATAAGTATCTAGTAGAACGTACATTTACATTTACATGACATAATGGAACTCTGATATAAGCATCTAGTAGAACGTACATTTACATTTACATGACATAATGGAACTCTGATATAAGCATCTAGTAGAACGTACATTTACATTTACATGACATAATGGAACTCTGATATAAGTATCTAGTAGAACGTACATTTACATTTACATGACATAATGGAACTCTGATATAAGCATCTAGTAGAACGTACATTTACATTTACATGACATAATGGAACTCTGATATAAGCATCTAGTAGAACGTACATTTACATTTACATGACATAATGGAACTCTGATGTTCCTCAACCCCCCCCCCCCCCCCGTTTTCCCATTTCCTAACATTTTGTGTACAATATTCTACCCCAGTGATTCCAAAACTGTGTTCCGCAAGCCCTGACTAGGTGTCCAACGAACTACTGGAATAATTCACTAGTAAACCACCATGTGAGTTCATCTCTCCGGAAAATAAACCCAGTGTTCCTCTAGATACTCAGAATACGCGCGAGATGGTCAGTGAGAGTACACGTTTGGGAAACATTGGTCTACCCCAATAGTTTATTTTACACAAAGTCAATCGCTGGACAGATTCCTCACACACCTAACCACGTGATCAAGTACTGAGTGGAGGAGCTCTACCTCTAAATATCAAACAATGGAAACAGAAACTGTTAGGAACCAACTCGATCAACAAAACGGCTTTGAATTGTATCGATACTTTCTTTTTCATCTTTCTCTTCATATTCGTTGTGTCATGTTGTTATATTGTTTGTTATGTTCTTTGTTTGTTATGTTCTTGTGTTATGTTCTTTGTTTGTTGTGTTCTCGTGTTATGTTCTTTGTTTGTTATGATCTTTGTTTGTTATGTTCTCTGTTTGTTATGTTCTTCTGTTTGTTATGTTCTTCTGTTTGTTATGTTCTCTGTTTGTTATGTTCTCTGTTTGTTATGTTCTTCTGTTTGTTATGTTCTTCTGTTTGTTATGTTCTTCTGTTTGTTATGTTCTTGTGTTATGATGTGAAAAGACAACGATGTAGGCCTACTTTAATAAAAACTTACATTTGTATGTATGTGTGTATGTTTGTGATTATGTCGTTACTTAATACTTAAAGGCTGAATGTCTGGCTAGATAATTACAGAGATGAGAAAGTCAACAGCGTGTTAGAGTAAGGACCACTAGATTGTTGACTACTAGACTCCCGACTACTAGATTTGTGGACTATTAGATTGTTGACTACTAGATGTGGACCACTAGATTGTTAACTACTAGATTTGGACCACTAGATTGTTGACTACTAGACTTCAGACTACTAAATGTGGACCACTAGATTGTTAACTACTAGATGTGGACCACTAGATTGTTGACTACTAGATGTGTGGACCACTAGATTATGTAGCACTAGATTGTAGAAAGTCTACATGTATGTATCATATAGATAGGCTGGATTGAAATGAACAAGATGTTCTAACAGCTACTGAACAAAATGTATCAGCTGCTTAAGTCTACGTCTGCTTGGCATAATTGGACGAGATAATCATTAATGTCGTATTAATTAGCATAATTGAGCGGGGGCGCATGGAGTAGAGAAGCAGGGCGCGCATTTATTGTTATGAGAGCCAGCTGACGCCTTCGAAGTAACCGGAAGATTTTTTTTTTTTGAGTCTTCATGGCAATGTTTACGTACGTTAATTTAATGGATTATGTCCCTTGTTGAGTTCTGCAACAGGATGGATAGGGAACATTTTTCAGGCTGGATTAATTCTTGTTTAGTTATTGACAAATATCAGCTAGACTTTTCGCCTTATTGTCAATATTATGCCGGTTAAGCAGGGTTAAGCAGATTAACTAGGCCTAGAAGTTATTCGTGATTTTCAAATATGGAAGCAGATCAATAAATAGCAAGCTTGTTGGTGAATCCGGTGATTAGAATTCGGAATTAATAATCCAAGTAATAATCACTGAGCACTTTTCAGCGCTGTCGAATCGAATGTCTCAGCTCTGTCGCTTGTAGCACAAAGTTTTCATTATTTAATTTGCAGCAGTGGTCTTTAAATTTGGCGTCCTTGACATTTTTTATCTACTTAATTCAAAATATCTCACAATCATTTTCTTTTAATTGACTTATTCTTTAGGTTCGCCACCACATTTCTTTATATTGCTTTTTCTTCGATTTTCTCTTTTAAACAATTTTATCGTTACAACCGTACGGATATAACCATAGCAATCAAAATAGTTACAAATGGCACACCACTATGATTAAATTTTGTTGTGAACATCTCCATATCTAGTTCAGAAGATTAGGCTATTTGGTTAAAAAATTAAAGCCGGCTTAGCAATTGCAGGCGGTTTCGGAGTTGCGCCCTTGTTAAAGGTTGTAAAGAGTCAAGGGATAGTGTAACAAAACCAGGTTAATAAACTCGTTTCCCCTAATTGTTCAGTATTTGAATGTTCAGATATAAATATATAATTAGATACTTGTACTCATGCAAAATATGATAAGGTGAAAGTTGAAAATCTCTAGAAAAATCGAAATTATAAATAGGTCAAAAGACATGCGCAGAGAAGAACAACGACCCGCCGGGCGGACCTCACCCTTTGTTTCACATCAACCAAACTTTCTGTAAACAACAATGTTAGACTTTTCAACGTGACTCTCAGTGTTAAGTCATTGAAATGTACTCACCTGCCGGGTAGGAGTACGGATCCATCATGGCTTGTAAGTCGAGGTGGTGGAAATCCAGGGCGCTCTGCCCTGACCCACTGTGCCACACAGGCGTCACGACGGTAGGGTATAAGGTTTAAATCCTTCGGGAAAAAAAACAGCACAGCAGATGACTGATTCAGTAAATATCCACTTGGGGATGGCGTTCAGGATTGCGTTTGTAGAACTCCGTAATTCACTGCAGGGCTACAGTCAAAGATGTGTTGAGGTGTCTTGTCTCATGACAATGTCAGTAATTCATCTATCATACTGCATCATTATCAGCCTGGGAAATAGAAAATTTGTTTCATTTTATTTTATAATTTTTCTGAATTTCCTTGTCCGAATCTCCTGCAGGTTGGCAGGGGATGAAAGCAGGGTTCAAAAGTTCAAACTCAGCACATTTGTGACCACAGTCCTAAGCGCTCACCACAAGACCATTTAGTTTAAGAACTCTTCATTACAAATTCATTTGCACATAAAAACATTCACATATGTTTATATAAAATATATAGGTTAAAAGCACGCATATTTATTAAATATATCATCTACATACATGTATACATTAATGGTTATGTCCCTGCAAATATTTAAAAAAAAATAATGGTAACAGAACAGAAAGCCAGTTGGTTTTTATTAGATTTGGAGTTCTGCACCACAACGTGACAGGTAGGCAAACACATCTCTCCAAAGATAAAACTATATATATATATACCATACTGTTACGATTCTCTCTCCTACTCAGGCCTTCTGTAAACACTGCTAAACACAACACAATACATCAACACATCAAGAACCTGACAACAAGAGCTCCACATAATCTGGTACTTTAATAAGGGTCAAATAAGTAGGTACTAGACAATTGGCATCAAACACATCAACAACTAAAATGTCACTCTGTACATCACGGTACAAAACTCTACTGTCTCTATTTCTGGACTCGTACATCAACACTTGAGGACTCGACCAGGACTGACTTCATGGCCGACTAACAGTCCCGGTCTCAACGCTCTCCGGTCTTGAACTGTCACTTTCCTATACACTGTGTCACTCGTACACGCAGGCTTTCGATCACATGACCATAACATTGGTCATTTTTACGTGTAATCGTGTAATCGTAGTACTGTCCCTTGTCCATGGCCCCGCTGACCTGAGTGATTCACGTGTGTGTCAGTTGAGCCTATAGTTAACCCTTTTGCGCCGCCAATAGGGTCATAACAATACATTATATATACTCACACACACACATACACATATATATATATATATATATATATATATATATTAGCAACATTAAGAATTCTATATATTTTTGTCCATTATTTCAATAGTTACTTTTTTAAAAATCGAAATGATTGATGGATGACCTTGTTTGTTTGTTTGTTTGTTTGTTTGTTTCCATACATTCTGAACAATTTACTAAACACATACACGCACACGTCACGCAATGATTTTAGTGAGAAATTCCCTTCAGACAAAACTGACTAGCAAAGAATGTGTTTGTTTAGTGGTTCTGGTCTGGTAGTTAGGATAAGTCCAAGAATACCCCCCCCCCACCCTGTTTACTATGATGTATTCAACTGCCTCTGAGTGCGGGACTCAGCCACACAATGTTTATCTTCATTATTTTTGTTTTGTTTTGTTTAATGACGTCATCTCTAAGAGTGTTTTTTAACAAATTGAAAAATCGTGTTTATTGATTTTCTCTCTCTCTCTCTCTCTTCTCTCTCTCTCTTCTCTCTCCATTTTATCTGAAAAAAATAAAAGGACATTAAGCTTGGCTCTAGAAAGTTTTTATGTTGTCAGTTCCCTCCTTGGATTCATTAAGTCACACTTTTGGGGGGCGACTCGTCACACTTTTGGGGGGCGACTCGTCACACTTTTGGGGGGCGACTCGATGATGCTTGAGAATAAAAATGACTGTCGATAATTGATACATTTTATATATATATATATGTATGTATATGTGTGTGTGTGTGTGTGTGTGTGTGTGTGTGTGTCTGTTTGAAACGTTTGTTCTGTTCTTCAAAAGCTAACAATTGCCCATAAAGATTCAAAGAAGCACAAAAAAAAAAAAAACTTTGTTACAAATTGTTTCTGTTTTGAATGCCTATTATATAAAGACCTCAATGTCATGTCAATGTCATTATGTAATAAAAGTGGTCTACAACTTTGATTCATAAGCAAATTATTTTCTATCTCTGAAGCCTAACCCAAGAAATCTTTCTACTGGAGAATGAGCTGACTTAGCCAAAGTTTCGTGGAATAAAAATAAACATAGAAGAATCGAACACCAATGTCATAAGAAACAATGGAAATATTGTTTTGAATAAATAATTGTAGAGACTTGTGGGCCTTGGCCATGTATCTAGTCATGTAGGAGAACTCTATTTGTATTTGGTTGAAATAAGAAAAAGACAACATAATTGAGCAGCACAGACTAAACATACGAGTCAGAATAATAATGTGGTAGCTTAGCTGACACAAGATGTAAGGAAAGTGGATTAGGGTCTATATTTCTTTGTACCGAGACCCAACTCTGACCTAGATAAAATATCAAATATAAAATATCAAATGCTACTAATAAAATAACCAGTATTACAAATTGGAATATTTTGGTCTTTAAGTTTTGGTCTTTAAGTTTTGGTCTTCTTGGAGATAAACTTCCCCTCCCCACTCCCTTCCAATCAATATAAGCCCCGTGGTAGCCACGAGATGAGGTCTTAGAAGCCACAAAATAAGCCCCCCGGTAGCCACGTAATAAAACCCGTGGTAGCTAAGAAATGAGCCCCTTGGTAGCCACTAAATAAACCCCGAGTTAGCCAAGAAATGAGCCACTTGGTAGCCACGAAATTAGCACCGTGGTAGCCACAAAGTGACTTCCAGCGTGGCTACGAAAGAGCCTCGTGGTGGCCACAAACTACATCCTCTGGGTAAAAAAAAATGCCAAGATCTGAACAAATGGGCTACGTTGATCCAAAAAGAAACAGAATCAAACCCAGTTGGGGCGAAGGGCGCCTTTTTTTTAGGTTTCCCTCTCGCAAGTCAATGTCTTTTTAGTGTTAGATATATACACATCTTAGCCTCCCAGTCTGTGTGTGGGGGGGGGTGAGGAAAGGAGGAGAGAAAGTGTGTGTGTGTGTGTGTGAGTGTGTGTGTGTGAGTGCTGGAAAGGGAGAGGGAGGGTAACGGTGGGCAACTGTTTTGATTCGTGTCAGATGTTATGACTGCTTGCCCTGAGTCCGCCGGACAGGTGAACAAAAAAAAAGAATTCCTGAAATCCAACGGATTCAAAAGGGGATAGGATGGGGGGAAAAAAAAAAAGGACCTTCTCAATAGGCATCTTGCTTTAGAGTCAAGGGACATAACAATCATTCAGTTTTATTTTTTTTGTTGCCGAATTTGTTGACCCTTGTTTTGTGTCTGCGTTTCTTGACTTGTGTATTATCTCATTGTGTTATAACATTCAACAGTGTAATACGATAACGTAACACTCGTAACGAATTTTATTTCAAATTGAAATTTTATTTCAGAGTGGCTCAAAGTTCTAGACCTAACAGTTCAGAGCATGGCAGGGACTATTTAAATACAGAAAGACCAAAATATTGTTATACACATACTACCAGAATGTTAACAAAAATATACATAAACAATAGTATATCCTAAAAGCCAAACAGAGAAAGAAAATAAAGTGTAATTATAATCATAAAATAAACTAAAATAAAAAGCGGCGTATAAAATTGTAATTTCTATACACACTGGTCATACATTATATATACAACAGAAGAAATGGCTTGTAAGAAAATGTTGAACACTGCACTTGAGAAGATAACTCACAGATTGGGAGCAGCTCTTTCAGCAATGGAGCCAGGAAACCGCGCATAAAAACGCTAAATTAGTTAATGAAATCAAAGGGCGATCATCCTTCGTGGGAGGTTTCAATTTGAGAGTAATATCAGGGGGGGGGGGGGGGGAAGTTCTTTGAAAAAAAAAAAATTTGTAGTAATTATTCTCCCTTGCCACCCCCCCCCCCCCCCCCCCCCCCCCCAAAAAAAAAAGCTTTTATAGAAGGAACACACACACACCAAGATATATTTAATATCGAGTTGGGGGGGGGGGGTGACTGTACTCAATGAGGAAATGTTTACTTAGTGCTGCTGTAGACGTTGCCGACCTCCCCACTCCCAGCCTCCCTAACACCGCCCCCTCCAAGATTTGACGTAATGTGGATCACACGTGGTCAGATTGGAGACGCAGCAGAGTGTTCTTAAGACTTCATGATACCTTGATATACCTTGATATACCTTGTTATACCTTGATATACCTTAGAAAAAAACAACAACGAAAAATAGGTAGGGGTGGTCGACAGTTTGTTGAGCGTATTAAAAGGGAAAGCGCCCATTGAAGGAAAGGGGGGGGGGGGGGAGGCGGGTACTTATCTCTCGGTAACACTTCTGTCTAACCTCCCAACCTGTAGGTTTCACTGTGGTCAGACTGATGCCTAGACAAACTTCTCACATACAAAAGACCTTGGCTAGAATTATAATTTTGAATACTTCTATAGGTCTATAGTCTGATATTTGCTAACATTTTACAATTGTTTTGTTAAACAGCTTGTTACATATTTTTTTTCTTTTATGTTTTAAAATGTATTAAGAATCTCGTGTTTAAGAGAGAGAGAGAGAGACAGAGGGAGAGAGAGACTTTTTTTTTTATTAAGCGACATATAAATTTCATGTATACTAAAGTGCTTTCTACTAAAAACAGAAAAAAACAATGAACATGCCTTTATGTAACATGTTAATAACTTTCAATGGTTTAAAAGATATTTATATATAATTAGAAACGAGCATGTCGGCCTTGATAAAGATGAAGGGTATATAACTTCTATACTATTAATTGGATCATTATATACAACGTACACAGGAAGCAACTCATATTTGTAAGCGCTAGTGGATTAATTAGAGTAACGTCAATACATTAAATATGTTAACTCTTTAAGCCCTATATCCTTTAAAGCCTGTGGCACGAGCCCTGACAATGATATGCTAAATTTTAATTGTCGGGCCCCTGCCTGGCGTGGGGCCCAATTACGAGCCATCGGTAAAATCGGCCTCGGCGTGCGTTAACTTGCCGATTGAGTGAGAACCCTGCCCCTTACATAAAACATGAAACTCATGAGGTTTATAAAATGTATCCACATAGTACAGGGCAGGGCAGGTCCTACAGATTGCGGGGCCCTATGCGAAATGGATTGCGCGGGGCCCACTTTGTGTTGTGTTAAGGATAATAAGTGAAAATTAAGATTTTGTATTAAAAAATAAATTCGTCTTTGCATCTTATTCATACTTTACTAAGTACTAAATCAATGTCAAATTAGATAATAAATAGTAATTTTTCCAACAAAAAGCTGACGAATTCACAAATCCGCCTTTTAGATTTACTATTGACTAGCGAGATAGATGTAGATCTATATTTGTATGCCAGTGACTATTATAGTAAATTAAGAATTTGAATTTTTTTGTTTTGGTTAAAATTCGCATTATTATTTATTTTTTATTAAATGAAAGCTGACAATGCCGTTTTTTTTTTTAAATTGCTAATAGGATTGTCGTTTTCCATATTGAATGATACACAGAAATGACAATTTTGTCTGTTTTTAAGGAGATTTGCATCAGTTTTCAGAAGATTTTAATAATTTCAGGAGATTTTCATGACTTTTTCTATATTTTACAATTTCAGGAGAATTCCAGAAACCCATAAGTTGAAATGGTTTACTATAATAACTTAAACCTAGAATTCGCGCGGGGCCTATGAAAGTGCGGGGCTCACTGCGGCCGCATAGGTTGCTGTGGCCTAAGACCGGCCCTGCCCAAAGGTAGGTATACAGTTATTCAAGTCCCTTCTACTGGAGAACATGACTCTTTGAATAAAATTATTTGGTCAGATATTGTAATGTCGAAGGAGGATATTTGGAGCGATTGTTTACATTCATCTACACAGGTCTAACGAACTGCTGTTCTAATAAATAGTGTACGTGATAACTCTAAACCTGGCCACCCTGTGTATGCTTTTAGTAACACGCATCTTGATTTCTGAACTATTATTCAAATTATCCACCACAAGGTTCAGACTACAAGTTTGTTTCTAGAAGTATTCAAAGTGTTGCTCAGTCCATGGTATTATTTTACTTTATCGGTGCGGTGATACATTGGTACATATTGTTAGTTTTAAAACAGGTGCTTCATTTTTCTTCACACTATTGTTCTGCTTTATAACATAAGAATACAAAAGTACCAAACATTGTTCTTTCATGCTGATTCGTTACTGAAATTGATAACAAGTACCATCTCTTTGATAATAACTTAATAAATATTAATTTCCTTTTCGATCTTATAGTTTTAGCTATTGTGAAAAACTAGGGAGGAAGTCCTTTCCTGAACAAAACTCACTTTTAATGGTGCCAGGATAAAAATACAATGTACTTCTTCCCTTACTTAAAGTGGAACCTAGTTTAAGATTTGGTTTAAATCAAACATTTTGTTAGCGATGAAATATAAAATATAAGTCTCAATCGGTTTCATGTCCTCTCTTGATATCTCATAGAGACACTTGTGGGAGTAAATGGTGCTCACATTCATGTAACCAGCGCCCTATACAAGTAAAGATATCTAGAATACGAAGTTCAGCGCCCCATACAAGTAAAGATATCTAGAATACGAAGTTCAGCGCCCCATACAAGTAAAGACATCTAGAATACGAAGTTCAGCGCCCCATACAAGTAAAGACATCTAGAATACGAAGTTCAGCGCCCCATACAAGTAAAGATATCTAGAATACGAAGTTCAGCGCCCCATACAAGTAAAGACATCTAGAATACGAAGTTCAGCGCCCTATACAAGTAAAGACATCTAGAATACGAAGTTCAGCGCCCCAAAAGGGACGGAAGCAATGTAAACGGCTGATGTGAAAAGAAACAAGGGAAATAAAAGGTGCAATAGTTTGTTATTATTCCGAGACCAAAGTAAAGCTGATTCATTTCTAGGTCGTGCGGTTTGCGCGCTGGACTATCGTTTGGATTTATCGATGGTCCTGGGTTCAAACCCTGCCCGCTCCCATCCCCCGTCGTCCTGCGGGAGGTTTGGACTAGGAAGTAATTATCTTCAACTCTGAAGGACCATCCGAAACTTGTAAAACATTTACAAACAAACAATAGACATTAATTAATAACCATCATCAATATGAGAGTTCAGCAAACACATGAGGACATTTCAGCTCTGTAAAAATGGCTTTTTATATATTACCAGTTATGTTTAAAACTAGACTTTATTATTTTTTTAAAAAAATTATGCCTACCCTACCCAATTTTACCGAATAAGAGCATATATATTTTATTAAAAAGATATATTCTTTTGTTTTACTAAAAATGGACTTATTTTGTTACACCTAAATATTTTTTTAATGTACCATAAAATGAAAACACAGAACTATAACCCTTGCGATGTTAATACATGTTACCATGGTTACTGCAAACGCAGACAACGATGCCAACACAAAAGGAGTGATGTATTTACTTCCGCTGATCAATTGCATATTTGTTTCGGAAAGAAAACCAAAATAGGATCATGCCTCCATTTCGCAGCTGTTCGATCTTATACAACAGTATTTCATAGACATTGCTGGCTTGTTGAATATCTCGCTTCTGCCCATGTGGAAATGAAAGGAATGTTTTGAATGTTTAGTTTTTAGTTGCCAGGTCCATAGGGAGGAACACATAAAGAAATTGAATCTATGCCAGACAATGTCAAGTAATGTCCTTCAGTGTGGATATACATATATACACATTTTTATTTATATATTTATTTATTGATAGATTATTGATAGATTATTGATAGATTATTGATAGATTATTGATAGATTATTGATAGATTATTGATAGATTATTGATAGATTCAATCTACTTCAACTTGGATGAAAGTTGTTTTTTTTATTCTTATCCCATTTTTTTTTCAGAAACATAGAAATGTATATTCAGATAAACAACACCATTTTTATTCGCTCATTTTAATTTACTAACTAACCTGACAGTGTTCTTTAAGATTTACAAGTAAGACATACATATATTTATAATAATTTTAACATAATTCCCATACTGCTGATTCATATAAGTTATTTGCAATCATTCTATTTTTACAATACCTCTACTCATCTCGTAACTTCCTGGAACCTGGAGGGTGGGTAAAACCTGTACACGGATCTCGGAAACGGCTCTAATGATTTTCATAGAAATTTGACAGTTGCAGTATATCGTTTGGCAAAGAATTTCTAACTCGTTGGTCACTTTGGGAAAACTACATTTTGAAAGTTATATTTTTTTCAAAGTAAAAAAAAAAAGAAATTTAATTTAATTTGGCTAGAGAACGAGAACATATTTATGTGGCACGGACTAGAAGTCTTCGGGTAAAAGTTGTTTCATTGTTTTTTTTAACTATCAATCAGAGAAAAAAAAAACGCTCTATAAGATTTATAAAGGTGGCAGGGCCGGCCCTAACAATTGCGGGCTCTATGCAAAATGAATTGCTCGCGGGATTAGGATTATAAGTGAAAATTAAGATTTTGTTAGAAAATAAATTTGTCTCCGCATTACATTTTATGAAATGAAAGCTGACAATGTTTCATCTAGATTGTTATCCAAGTTTTATAGACAAATGGTCCTAATGATCTTTCACGTGGAAAGAATCACAGTACACAGTACACAGTACACAGTACATACACCAACAGATAACTTTTTTTTTAGGATAGTCTTTAACAATAGTATTGTCATTTAACATTAGTTTAGTCTAGAGTCTAGATTGAGAGCTAAACATCTAATTCTATTACAAACGTTATATATATCTTTATAAATAGGATTACTTACAATAACAACGAACTAATTGTTTAAACTAAAAACAATATATAATCTCATTATCTTGTTGAATGAAAATTTTTACCTAATGTAACCTATTCAACTAATTGTAATCTCAACTCTGTCGGTGTTCTTTATAAACTAGGTAAAGTTAAACTAAACTGTCAGTGTCCTTTATAAACTTGATAAAGCTAAACTAAACTGTCAGTGTCCTTTATAAATTAGGTAAAGTTAAACCTTATTGTTAGAGTTCTTTATAAACTAGGACAAAGTTAAATGTTCTATGATGTTCGATGTCTGTAAACGTATGCCTATAGCTAACACAATAACCTGTACAGTACCTAATAACCGACAGATCATAGTGTGTTCACACTTTGCATTGCCCAATTTTATAAGAAAATAAATCAAATACACCCAGCGTCGATTTCGAAATTATGAGTTTGAAATTCAAGTGCCTTACCACTCGGCCACCATCCGATTTAAAAATTATTTTAAAAATCCGCTGGCTAGTAATTAGATGGAGCAGGATTAGATGGTGTACTTGTAAGCACAACAACATTATTCTAACAGAATATACATTAGTAAAAACTGAATAAATATCTGTGGTTCTCACCCAAAGCACTGCGTCTACTCCAACCATCATCTGAATCGCGGCGCCAGTCAACCCATCTCCCCCCCCCCACCCCCCCGGGGTCAATGCATGTAGCGGGTAATGACCAAGAGAACATTTTAGCATCCCACGGTAAGCAGAACTGGCGATGTTTGAAATGGCGTGTCTACAATCTGACACCAATGACGTGATGTGTCATCAGCACGTAGCCCGTGACTTAGGTTCTAGATGTGTCTTACCGTCCACTAAATCAGCTATAACTCTGTCTTACACACAAGAAATCTGTCTTCGGGTCATGTTCTAGATGTGTCTTACCGTCCACTAAATCAGCTATAACTCTGTCTTACACACAAGAAATCTGTCTTCGGGTCATGTTCTATGGTACGGAGTTACACAAGAAAAAAAAAAAGACATGCCTTCTTCGTTCTCATTTTTAGTTTGGAGGGTTCAGACCAGTAGTCCTATTTGAAAATTTGTTCAGACCAGTAGTCCTATTGGAAAATTTGTTCAGCCAGTAGTCCTATTTGAAAATTTGTTCACTAAATCACCGTTCACCGTCCACTAAATCAGCTATAACTCTGTCTTACACACAAGAAATCTGTCTTCGGGTCATGTTCTATGGTACGGAGTTACACAAGAAAAAAAAAAGACATGCCTTCTTCGTTCTCATTTTTAGTTTGGAGGGTTCAGACCAGTAGTCCTATTTGAAAATTTGTTCAGACCAGTAGTCCTATTGGAAAATTTGTTCAGCCAGTAGTCCTATTTGAAAATTTGTTCACTAAATCACCGTTCACCGTCCACTAAATCAGCTATAACTCTGTCTTACACACAAGAAATCTGTCTTCGGGTCATGTTCTATGGTACGGAGTTACACAAGAAAAAAAAAAGACATGCCTTCTTCGTTCTCATTTTTAGTTTGGAGGGTTCAGACCAGTAGTCCTATTTGAAAATTTGTTCAGCCAGTAGTCCTATTTGAAAATTTGTTCAGAATAGTAGTCCTATTGGAAAATTTGTTCAGACCAGTAGTCCTATTGGAAAATTTGTTCAGCCAGTAGTCCTATTGGAAATGTGTTCAGCCAGTAGTCCTATTAAAAATTTGTTCAGCCAGTAGTCCTATTGGAAATTTGTTCAGCCAGTAGTCCTATTGGAAATTTGTTCAGCCAGTAGTCCTATTGGAAATTTGTTCAGCCAGTAGTCCTATTAAAAATTTGTTCAGCCAGTAGTCCTATTGGAAATTTGTTCAGCCAGTAGTCCTATTTGAAAATTTGTTCAGAATAGTAGTCCTATTGGAAAATTTGTTCAGCCAGTAGTCCTATTTGAAAATTTGTTCAGACCAGTAGTCCTATTGGAAAATGTGTTCAGCCAGTAGTCCTATTTGAAAATTTGTTCAGCCAGTAGTCCTATTGGAAATTTGTTCAGCCAGTAGTCCTATTGGAAATGTGTTCAGCCAGTAGTCCTATTAAAAATTTGTTCAGCCAGTAGTCCTATTGGAAATTTGTTCAGCCAGTAGTCCTATTGGAAATTTGTTCAGCCAGTAGTCCTATTAAAAATTTGTTCAGCCAGTAGTCCTATTGGAAATTTGTTCAGCCAGTAGTCCTATTAAAAATTTGTTCAGCCAGTAGTCCTATTGGAAATTTGTTCAGCCAGCAGTCCTATTGGAAATTTGTTCAGCCAGTAGTCCTATTGGAAATTTGTTCAGCCAGTAGTCCTATTGGAAATTTGTTCAGCCAGTAGTCCTATTGGAAATTTGTATGGAAAAAACTAAACAAAGTCAAGGACGCTAAATTGAACTCATTGTTGCCAACTAAAAAAAAAAGAATTTTTATAAATTTCCATGCGTGGCAGTTGGTCCTAGTATCCTTTATTGCAGCTAGTTTGTTTGTCATTTGTTTTAAACTACATTTGAAGTTCTAGAGTGGAAGTCTAGTGCTTATTCCACATTGAATTTATTTTGTGCTGTAAACAGAAGAGCTTTGAACATTTTATTTCAGCATTGCTAAAAAGGGCCCAAACATTATCCTATAACTTTGTACAAATAAAACCATAGACTATTCACACTTCCCTTATTCTGTGTACCGGATACACCAATTATAATATCTCCGCCATGCACAAAATAAAGGAATCCACTGCCGATGACGGTGTAATGAAAACCTAAATCGACCATCGCCGGACAACGGTCATGTCTGGATAACGGTCATGTCTGCGCTGGGTGGAGAAAAATATGTAGATCACAAATGGGACTGCGTACTCAGCGCGTAGTCACGTAGAATACAGTGCTTTTCATTCATCTTCGAACTCGAAGAAAAACTTTTTTTATTATTTTTAAATTTGCAACCCAGATTTGAACGGCAATTTTAAAATAATACCCCAGCCCCTCTCTCCCCAACCACCTGAAAAAAAAAGTGAGATCGGAATTCCAACCCAAATCCTATTGTATTAACATCTAAGCAAGCTACAGTTAGGCCATTAAGTCTGTAGTTTTTGACGACAAATACTGCCATCGCTACATATAAAACACTTGATAGACAACTAAGGTCTTAAAAACGAGTGTGCCGATTTATACAGGAACACATGTGGAAGCATTAAAATTGTAATACTTCACAGAATCAAAGTAATGGTATTTTAGCTGTCAAGATGTTTCGCTCTAGCAGCATTAGCCTCGCTAAATAGAGATGTGATAGTTGGCAGGTAGCGAGACTCTGTTACGGTTCATCAGCGAGATGCACAGTTTATCTTTCTGGCACCTCCTACGTTCTTCAGCCCAACTGACATAGATCAACTGATGAATAGATCAACTTATGAATAGGTCAACTGATGAATACATCAACATGTTGTTATTTTTCATTGATTTGAAAAGAAGTTGTGGTGTGTTAGTTAGGAAAATGCAAACAGACAGACAGACATACAGACAGACAGACAGACAGACAGACAGACAGACAGACAGACAGATAGATAGATAGATAGATAGATAGATAGATAGATAGATAGATAGATAGATAGATAGATAGATAGATAGATAGATAGGAAGCGTGGTCGAGAGGCTAAGTGCGCTTGAACTTTGCTTGTCTTGGATAACTAGAAGGGGGCTCGAGGTTCGACACTCGGCTCGGGCAGAGTTGTGTTTACTGAGCGCCTAAAGGCAGCACGGAAAACCAACTCCTAGATACTTCCTCCCCCCCCCCCCCCACCGGTCCACAAATGAGATTGGACCATAGAGCTCTGAGCATGCTATAAGCATGAAAGTAGCGCTATATAAAAGCTATAATAATAATAATAGATAGATAGACAGACAGACAGACAGCTTGAAGAAAAAAATGTGTATAATGGACAAATATAGTAGGTCTTTGGAAATAAAAATAATTTTAAAAAATAAGTTTTTCTGTTTCCTTGGAGTTCAAAGTTAAACTTAATAAAATCAACTGGCAACTTTTTAAGGTATATTCAAATAATCACTTAAATAGATTAAAATTAAAAAGAGTAACAAAATCAGGATTGTCATATAGAAGAGATATGTCTCTAAGATCTAAGATCAAAAACTACTCGCAAAGTGATATGTTAACGTTGACTTGCTTGGTAGAGTTTTAAAACGATCTAGTAATGTGTCTGTCCTTCACTTCATGCCTAACGGTTTGTGCCATTGTTTTGTTCCCTGTATCTATGCATCTAGGATATGGTCAGTGTACTGTCCACACTACACCCCTCGTTAACCAATGAGTATCTGTTGGTGTTTTTTTTTATTTAATTAGCATATCCTTTTCTTGAAGAAATCATTCTCGCATGATCGTTTTAAGAGTGAGTGTCTGAGTATGTCTTTACACTTGTGATGTATTCTACAAGCAGGCAGAGGCGTGTGTCATGTTTAGGTCAGGTAGGTAAACTAGAGTTAGAGTGCATGTCAGAGAGACGGACTTGGTAGGTCATAAATCACAGGTAAGCAGATCTCGAACCAGGGGTGAAGAGATTTAGTGAGAACTCCATTTACAAACTAGATGTCAGCGACTAACAAAGCTCTACACTATGTCATTGGTCTTTGAAAATAAAATGTTTCATATTCAGACCCAACTTTAAAATGTTTCGCTGTGACATTTTGCAAAATTTGGTTTTCGGCCGAGGGGGAGGGGGAAGTTTGACATTCGTGAGATGGCAGTTCTGGCATGCAGCATTTATCCCCGTCTGTCTCTCCTCACATAGGTCAGGGTCCTCGTGCCTTTCCGAATCTTCAAGAATCTTTACAAGCCTTTACAAGACTGTTAGAGTTTTTACAAGATCTTCAGAGTCTATAAAAGAGTTTAAGAATGTTTTGAAGTCCTTAGAAGTCTTGCTAAAAAATGAGGACAAATCTAGTTGACAGAGGCAACCAAAGAAACCTGCCACTAGACATTTGTTTGACTCACAGAATGCACATAACACTCTGGACGTGTCCCTCCTTGGCACCATATTATGTCCGTGTCTGCAGGAAGTAGTCTATCAACCAGTAGTTGACATCTTATTCAAGATATTCTTTTGATATTTAGCCGTTTTCTTTTATATAATATATATATATATTTATTAAACTTAGATACTGGACACCGTAAGTCATTATGCTAATTCCAAAACTGACCAGTAGTCCCGTAAACATAATTAGCCTCACCTTACCTTTCATAAAAGAACTCTACAGACTTAACTGTGTAATTCTAGTCACATCTTCCGAGATCATGAATCCGCTTCTAAGCGTATACCGCGCTTCTATGAGTTTCAATTCTTTTTACACACTAAGAAATTAACAAACAACATAAGACCTATATTTTTGTTATCTAACAACATAAGACCTATATTTTTGTTATCTAACAACATAAGACCTATATTTTTGTTATCTAACAACATAAGACCTATATTTTTGTTATCTAACAACATAAGACCTATATTTTTGTTATCTAACAACATAAGACCTATATTTTTGTATAGTCCTATAGAAGTCGAACTAGTGTGAACATACTCGTGTGAATCTAAAACGGGACCCTGAGCTTACAAATGGATATTTCTTAACGATGTGATGTAGTTATGTTTACAGCAGTCTGTAGATCCACTGTTACCAACATTGACTCCTAGTTGGATTGTCCTGTGTCTAAAGTGCATCCTACAATTGGGCTGGTCAGTTCGTAGCAAGCTCCCAGCTACGAAGACGTTGAAAAATCACAACTTCTATTGAAACAGTTCAACTTGGAACTAAATAGAAATCGAAAGGAAAATGTAGAGGGAAAAAAAAGATAAACAGCAAGAAATTCCTGGAATCCTGTGTCCAGAGATGCAGTCAAATGACTGACTTCTTCTCCAGTTTGGCACAAACACTTCAGGAACGTTGCTGAATCTCATAATAACTTTCACGAAGGAACATTCACAATTTCATGTACTCCTGGAGATCATGTCACTTTAAACAATGTACAAACACCAACTCATATCCACAAAGATGTAGACTTAAACTCTCTAATTCCCGAATATACATGTGCGCCTTCAAATTCGAATGTCTTTAACAATTTAGATGTCTCTAAAACTGTGATCACCAAACTCGAGTAGAGACATGAACAGTTGACATTATGGCTTGATTAGTAGAAACAGGACACTAGGAATATAAGGACGATGGCTCTTTTGGAGATGGTTTTATGAAGATGATAGCTAAGAGTGTTATCTTGTAATAACTCTCCTAATGGCTATCAATGATTTAAGGATACAATTTATTGAGGGGGAAGGTATTTTGAAATCATCAGCTATGCTTTTGAGTTAGTGCTAATGCTGTAATATTCGTCAGTTACTTGTGAATTAAGGTTTCTGCACGTTTCTAGATATAAAGAATAAGCTAAAAAGCATCATGGAGGCGCGGTGGCTAAGCGGTAAAGCGCTTGGCTTCTGAACTGGGGATCCCGGGTTTGAATCCTGGTGAAGACTGGGATTTTTAATTTTAGGATCTTCGGGTGCTTCAGAGTCCTCCCAGCTCTAATGGGCACCTGACACTAGTTGGGGAAAAGTAAAGTCGGTTGGTAGTTGTGCTGGCCACATGACACCCTTGTTAACCGTAGGCCACAGAAACAGATGACCTTTACATCATCTGCCCTATTGACCACAAGGTCTGAAAGGGAAACTTTACTTTTTTTTTACTTTTAAAAGCATCACGATACCATAACACTTACAGGTACAGGGTTTCATGTTGAAGGCTGGTGATAGAGACGTTCACGTGACATTGTTATGGACCCAAACCTAGACGACATATCAGCGGGAAGTCTCTTGATGGGGGACTTTGTTATGGACCCAAACCTAGACGACATATCAGCGGGAAGTCTCTTGATGGGGGACTTTGTTATCAATTGAATGTGGAGACATTGCTCTGCTGCAAGAACGTTTCATGTTAATTCCTTTTCAAATTTTTGGTTTCTTTTGTTTTACAGGTTTTAATAATTACATTTTAAAGAGCCCAAATACCCCACAGGACGGCTGTGTGTGGGGGTGAGTGGGCAGAGGCAGAGTTCGAATCCTAGACCATCGAGACGACACTCCAGAGAACATCACACGCGACCAGGCAGCCACCAAGTGTTACTCTTTTAGATATATCCAAATAATGTCATCAACTAATTGAGATTGTGAGTCAACTGGAGGTGTGTGTTTTTTATTGTTTTACAAATGGAGATTTCCAATAGCCCCTAAGTCTGTTTACATGTAGAAATACGATACGTAATAGAAACCCAAGTTTGCAAACATGCGTTCAGTTTTATGCATATCATATCAAGTTGTGGGACGAATCGTATGGAATTGCCCGGGCCGACTTTGACACCCAGTCCGCCCCAGCCCAAAGGAATTATACATGGCTGAGGCTAAGCAGTACTAGTCTATTAGGAACAAATGGAGAGGTTCCAGTTCTAGCCCCTGTCAAGTCTTTGAGTTTCATGCGTTCTGCGCCAACATGTTACTTGAAAAAAAAATAAAAAAGACACTCCTTGGGCTGGAAATGCAACACCCTAGTTTCAATTACTTTAATGTTTAGCAGGTATTTTTCTTGAGGTATGTTTCACACGGTGATGAAGTTAAACAATTCAGGGGCATAAAAGTAATGTGTTTTGTTTAGGTTGTGTTTTGTTTAGGTTGTGTTTTGTTTAGGTTGTTTTAAGTAGCCAATATTTTAGGTTCATTCTTCTTTGTTTCACCGCCACTCATTTTGTTTCCTTAGAGTGGAACAAGTCAAACATCTCAGATGTATATACTATTTATAATATTTATATTAGTCCATTGTAGTTACTAATAATAACACTAACATTTATTCAACGAATTATTTGGATATTTCACTACTGAACCAAGCTTAACAAATCCGCCTTTAAATATGAAGTCGAAACCAATTACTCGGAACCTTCATGGCCCATGGCGCGGTGGCTTTCGAGCCGGGGTCCTGAGTTCGAATCCTGGTGAAGACTGGGATTTTTAATTTCGGGATCTTTGGGCGCCTCTGAGTCCACCCAACTCTAATGATAAAAGTTGGGGAAAAGTAACGGCGGTTGGTCGTTGTGCTGGCCACATGGCACTCTCGTTAACCGTGGGCCACAGAAACAGGTGACCTTTCCATCTGAAAGGGGAACTTTACTTACTTTTTACTTCATGGCCCATAGAGCAGATCTCAGTAGAGGTCATCCATATTGATATCAAATATGAACTTTATGAGGAACATGTGTGATTTATCGCATCGCCCTAGTGTTTTTTTTTTCTTTTTGGTGCTTGTCTAGTGTACCTGTGCCTGGTTAGGCTGGTGGGGGGGGGGGGGGCGTAATAAATTTAAAGAATTTAAAATAGACTCAAGACAACAGACGAGGTTTTGAACCCTAGACCAGATATACTGCGAACGCTTTGTAACGCAATAATCCACCTTCCATTGAGATCGCACATCAATATGTCATTTCTGAAAGCTGCTTCAAGTAGTCCTGATATCAACTCGCAGAGTTGCTTCCCTTACGTCCCACTCATAACAAAAAGCATTATGTCATAAGATTAGATCAAATACGCTCCCTGTTTAAAGGGGATATGTTGGAGCAGATGACAGAAGAAACAAAAAATGCCCTTACCATTTAGGTGACAAAATATTTCCATCTTTATCGAACTTTAAAATCAATCACCAAACGTGAAAATGTTTTTATAATCCATTCAGAATCCAGCCACCGTCTATTTTAGCACATCTCTCTTTTGGTTGTCCACAATGAAACATATAAACAAATAAATCAATTCTTGATAAGGAATAATCACAATCACTGCAATGTACAGAACACTTGAATACACTTTAGTCAAAGTTTATATTACGCAACTGAGATGGAGTGTTCCGTTTAGTATATCCTGATGGAGTTAGATCCAACACTGGGCATAAAGCTCTAGTCTAGCTTGCTCTCTCTTGGTTGTGTATCGAGTTTAAGACCCTGTAAGTACCATGCACTGAGTCTTACACCACGAGAGCAACACTAGACGTAAAGTAAGCTAGTCCAACAAACAAAAAAAAAAAGAACCACGGCAGTGAGAAGTCCAGACTAAACTTTCCACACACACTAGAGGGTTGCATCTCACTCCGTCCGTCTCTAGAACCAAACTACTAACTAACTCTACCTACTACATCCAGGCCTGTCCCTTCATCTACAAGGACAAAAAAAAATAATACTCTTCCAATGCTGTATATTTTGTTTTCTTCTACCTACATTTGTGTGTCCCCCTCCCTCGTGTAACAGAAATGAGTAGAGGAGAGAGAACGAGAAAGAAGAGAAGAAGAAAAAGTAATAATAACACCAAAATAGAAGTGTGGGTTTAAAGTCGGCGTTTTGTTGTTTTTTTTGTTGTTTTTTGTTTTCGGGCAGCCAACCACGGCTCGGCAACCCTCGTCCCAAGTCGGAATGTCGCCTGCGTGTGTTTGGTAAGCCCCGCCCACATCAGGGGTGGGTGACTGGCAGCACGCTTCGCTGTCCCACGTCTGCTGCTTCTCCCTTTTCTTTATTCCTCCTCTTTTCCCCCTTTGATTCGTTTCTCACCGTCTGCTATCGGTCAAAAGTGGGTGTGTTTTTGTTTTGTTGGTGTGTGGTGTTTTTTTTTTCCCACCTCCTCGCTAGACTCTTCTGATTGGCTTAAGGGACTTAGTGGGGCTGGCTGTAAGAGGGGGGGGGGGGGGGCGAGGATTGTCAAAATACTGGATTTGGTTTGATCTGTTCCAGTTGAGGTAACTGGTACTCCACTCCCTACCCCCCCCCCCCAAACTCTCTATATATCTTTCTGGTTCCATTAGCTTGTCTGTGTGCGGTCCATGTCTGCAGGCAGACCCGACATATCAGAGATATACCAGAGGCTAAAAAAGAAATATTCCCTTAACAAGAAGAAAAAATAAATATATAAGCTTAGAGATATACAGGCTACATCTTCCCATCAGATTCCCCAGGACATGATCACTCCCCGAGACTTGGAGGATAACATTAAATATAGGTACAAAAATCAAACATGCCGAGTGGGGAGGGGGGGGGGAAGTATGGTTAGACAATCCCTGTTTAAGAGTGTAATGGCGGCGGGTGGCCGAAGCGAGGCGTATGTAGACAAACTCAGAGGACATGGGATTAATTACTGATGTGGAGCACCGCTGGTTGACCTAGCGAACAAAATGAACAGTTTTGTGTTGGGCTGAGGTAGCGAGAGAAACAAATCTGGACTTCAAAAGAAGCGAAGTAAAGTGAGTCCTCTTAACGGGATAAGTAGGTCAGTAAAGATCAAAATTACGTTCTAGATGTCCAGAGAACCTTCGGGTAGAGATTTGACCAGTGGTTGAAACAAATACGCTGGCCACTTAGAGATTGGACCAGTGGTTGAAACAAATACGCTTGCCACTTAGAGATTGGACCAGTGGTTGAAACCAATACGCTGGCCACTTAGAGATTGGACCAGTGGTTGAAACAAATACGCTGGCCACTTAGAGATTGGACCAGTGGTTGAAACAAATACGCTGGCCACTTAGAGATTAGACCAGTGGTTGAAACAAATACGCTGGCCACTTAGAGATTAGACCAGTGGTTGAAACAAATACGCTGGCCACTTAGAGATTGGACCAGTGGTTGAAACAAATACGCTGGCCACTTAGAGATTGGACCAGTGGTTGAAACCAATACGCTGGCCACTTAGAGATTGGACCAGTGGTTGATACAAATACGCTGGCCACTTAGAGATTGGACCAGTGGTTGAAACAAATACGCTGGCCACTTAGAGATTTGACCAGTGGTTGAAAAAAATACGCTGGCCACTTAGAGATTAGACCAGTGGTTGAAACAAATACGCTGGCCACTTAGAGATTGGACCAGTGGTTGAAACAAATACGCTGGCCACTTAGAGATTTGACCAGTGGTTGAAACAAATACGCTGGCCACTTAGAGATTAGACCAGTGGTTGAAACAAATAGGCTAGTGGCCACATGTCAAAGAATGTTCACAGAAAAATTCAAGAATCATTGAATTGTCTAAAAAGGTCTTTAGAAATAAAAACAAAATCGAGATATTGTGGCTCATTGTGGCTCATTGTTCAGTCTTGGTTACTGTCAATCCCATTATGCTGTACCTTAATTAGCAATTTATTATATCACTACATATAGCCTACAGTTTGTACCTGTGATAACATCACTGTGAATGGTTTCATCGTTGGATTTATACTCAATTTTACAAAACTTATAACAACTGTCTGTCTGTCTGTTTGTCTGTCTGATACAAATTTTGAACACGTTATTGCTCCCACTTACCATTTCGGATCAAGTTCAAACTTTTCACACTTATATAATGTTGAACACAACACATGAATTAAAAAAAAGGTAATTAAATAGTATTAATTTATTTTGTATGATGTTGAAAAAAGGGAAATAGTTTTCACAGTATTGAGATAAACGTCTGTAAATGTAGAGTTATTCCCCTTTAGATAATCTTTTTTTTTTTTTTAAATGTTTTTTTTTTAATTGTACTTTTTTCATTCTATGAGTTCGGTTTGAAACCATTAAAGTTCAGTCGACTTACTGTTTGTCACTTCAATGTGTTATGAGTTGAATCTACGAGAAGAGAAAGTATCTACTCACATAAAGCAAAGAAAACAAATGTTCCAAACACACACACACACACAAATTATCTTATAAATTAGTGACGTTCCAAACAGAAGATAATAACGTTCCACGCCTACGTCTCAGTCTAGTCGTGTGCGTGCTCATTAGAGGCTTCAACTCTGGAAAGTCATTGATTTTCCTGTCTGATTCAGGCAACCCATTCCTAGCCTACAGAAGGATCCTTAGAGATTAGTCTTAGCATATGAAATAACAAAAATAACACCGCTCACAATGACTGAACAGATACTAGCCAACAGATACTATCCAACAGATACTAGCCAACAGATACTAGCCAACAGATACTAGCCAACAGATACTTGTCAACAGATACTAGCCAACAGATACTTGTCAACAGATACTAGCCAACAGATACTATCCAACAGATACTAGCCAACAGATACTAGCCAACAGATACTAGCCAACAGATACTTGTCAACAGATACTAGCCAACAGATACTTGTCAACAGATACTAGCCAACAGATACTAGCCAACAGATACTATCCAACAGATGCTAGCCAACATATACTAGCCAACAGATACTAGCCAACAGATACTTGTCAACAGATACTAGCCAACAGATACTTGTCAACAGATACTAGCCAACAGATACTATCCAACAGATACTAGCCAACAGATACTAGCCAACAGATACTTGTCAACAGATACTAGCCAACAGATACTTGTCAACAGATACTAGCCAACAGATACTAGCCAACAGATACTATCCAACAGATACTAGCCAACAGATACTAGCCAACAGATACTAGCCAACAGATACTTGTCAACAGATACTAGCCAACAGATACTAGCCAACAGATACTATCCAGCAGATACTAGCCAACAGATACTTGTCAACAGATACTAGCTAACAGATACTAGCCAACAGATACTAGCCAACAGATACTTGTCAACAGATACTAGCCAACAGATACTAGCCAACAGATACTAGCCAACAGATACTAGCCAACAGATACTAGCCAACAGATACTTGTCAACAGATACTAGCCAACAGATACTAGCCAACAGATACTATCCAGCAGATACTAGCCAACAGATACTTGTCAACAGATACTAGCCAACAGATACTATCCTGCAGATACTAGCCAACAGATACTATCCAGCAGATACTAGCCAACAGATACTTGTCAACAGATACTAGCTAACAGATACTAGCCAACAGATACTATCCAGCAGATACTAGCCAACAGATACTATCCAGCAGATACTAGCCAACAGATACTTGTCAACAGATACTAGCTAACAGATACTAGCCAACAGATACTAGCCAACAGATACTATCCAGCAGATACTACCCAACAGATACTTGTCAACAGATACTAGCCAACAGATACTAGCCAACAGATACTAGCCAACAGATACTTGTCAACAGATACTAGCCAACAGATACTAGCCAACGATTTCTTTATGCTTTCTGTATGTTTCCTATATACGAAATAGAATAACGTCAAAAAGTACACAACGTATACAAGACATTATTTATTATTAATTCCTCTAGATTCTTTACATAGACCTATATAAACGTAGACTGAACCAGTCACCAACTTGCAAATTTTGTGTAGCGCAAAGTTTTGTCTGATTTGAGTGTTGTATTATAAAGCAGTTACCAGCAGAATAAAAAATATCTTTAGCCTAGATCTGTAATATAAGCGCAATAATTAAAACAACTTTTTTTCCCGCAATGTTAAAAAAAAGATATAAGTTTATTATGCTTATTATGACATGTAAGCATTATGAACTTTTATTTTTAAAATATAATTGTGTTAAGATTGGTCTCTCTGATGGCACCACATTTCCCTACCAACAAACCCTCAACAGTTTAAAGCGATGAGACGTGGGCCAATGAACAGTTTAAAGCGATGAGACGTGGGCCAATGAACAGTTTAAAGCGATGAGACGTGGGCCAATGAACAGTTTAAAGCCATGAGACGTGGGCCAATGAACAGTTTAAAGCGATGAGACGTGGGCCAATGAACAGTTTAAAGCGATGAGACGTGGGCCAATGAACAGTTTAAAGCCATGAGACGTGGGCCAATGAACAGTTTAAAGCCATGAGACGTGGGCCAATGAACAGTTTAAAGCGATGAGACGTGGGCCAATGAACAGTTTAAAGCCATGAGACGTGGGCCAATGAACAGTTTAAAGCGATGAGACGTGGGCCAATGAACAGTTTAAAGCGATGAGACGTGGGCCAATGAACAGTTTAAAGCGATGAGACGTGGGCCAATGAACAGTTTAAAGCGATGAGACGTGGGCCAATGAACAGTTTAAAGCGATGAGACGTGGGCCAATGAACAGTTTAAAGCCATGAGACGTGGGCCAATGAACAGTTTAAAGCGATGAGACGTGGGCCAATGAACAGTTTAAAGCCATGAGACGTGGGCCAATGAACAGTTTAAAGCCATGAGACGTGGGCCAATGAACAGTTTAAAGCGATGAGACGTGGGCCAATGAACAGTTTAAAGCCATGAGACGTGGGCCAATGAACAGTTTAAAGCCATGAGACGTGGGCCAATGAACAGTTTAAAGCGATGAGACGTGGGCCAATGAACAGTTTAAAGCCATGAGACGTGGGCCAATGAACAGTTTAAAGCGATGAGACGTGGGCCAAGGCTTGGGGAATTCATCCACACAAAATAGATCAAGTGCCAAAACGTAGTTTTAAAATTGAAGATCATTGGTTTTGTACGTGTACCAATGTGTTATATAGGTTTAGAATGGTGATCGGGAAAATGACGAGACTATAAATAGACTACTTTAGACGGAACTAGGGAATGATGGGAAATTAACAAAATAAGGAATTGTGGGAAGATGACAGTTGAAGTAGAAACTCACTCTTTAGCAAGCAAGATGTTAGTTTTTGTTTTAGAACTGTGACATTAGGACTGTGCCCTATTATTGTATATTAAATAACTTTTCTCAAGTTTATAAAGTCTTATCAAGTTATTCATAGACTTTAATATATGTTGTGTGGTTTGAATCGAACTTCAGTTAGTAAGAATGACTTCATTCTAGATCTACATTTTCAACGAAACACCACATCCAACAAGATCTTGGGTTTTCTACGTGTACCAATGTGTCTTGCACCAAATAACTTTCAATCATCAGAGCGATGAAGTTGTGTACACGTCATAACTATCCCTTTAATTTACAGTACAACTGCTGCCGATCAGGTTTCCGGCTTTCAGAACGAGGCTGCAGTCTAAGGGCACGACATGGAAGAGGATACTCCCTGGCTGGACACTTGAGCAGGGACAGTCAGAGAGGGGGAGGGAAATGGCCCCTGAAGTTGAGCAAATAGCTTGAATGTCAGAGGACAAGGGAAGAGGAAGATATTTAAGACATGCGCAGAAATGGACAGAGGAAGTTACAGAGATGGGACTTTTTAAAAAGTGCCGTTAGAAAATGGAACAAATTTTAAAAGGATTAACTTAAGAACTAGAAAAAGAAAAACTAAGTTCAGTAAATAGAAGGACACGGTGAAAAGAAACGAAATAATTTATTGAAAGGAACTGCAGGAGACCAGAAGTTAGTCAATACAATAAAGTATAAGTACTTTTTAATGTCTAATAATCAATTAACTAGCAATAGATTGTAGTATCGCTAAACCCCCTTAATAGATTGCAGTATCCCTAAACCCCCTTAATAGATTATAGTATTCCAAAACCCCCTTAATAGATTATAGTATCCCTACCCCCCCCCCTTAATAGATTGTAGTATCCCTAAACCCCCTTAATAGATTATAGTATCCCTAAACCCCCTTAATAGATTATAGTATCCCTAAACCCCCTTAATAGATTATAGTATCCCTAAACCCCCTTAATAGATTATAGTATCCCTAAACCCCCTAACCCTAAAAAAAAAATCTCCTACATTTTTCGACTCTGTCAATGTAGATCTTGTCTTTAGGACTTTCCATTATTCTCCCTCACACTTCAATAACTGAGAGAAATTTCTAGAATTGAATTAACTAGAAAATATCCAATCGTTTCTATAAACTGTTTACAACCTAGAGCTCAAGAGTCAAACCATTTGGCTTGATATTTATATGTGGGTTGTTTTTTTTTTTTAAAGGAAGAATTCGTTGTTTTTTTTTTAGTCTTTGTATTTACCCATAACTATAGACATATAGGAAATAGATTGGCTAACCTGAATATATATATATAGGCTGCGATTTCGAACTCAAGTCAAACTTGTGCTATATTAATTTGAAACGGACGAAGAGATTATGGAAATTATCTTCACCGATATCAAAATCTTAAATGAAATAAAGTCAAACTTTATTGAAAATTGAAACCACCATGATACCACACACGTAATATAATTTACTAATTGATACACCAACTTTATATATTAAAATCGTATTGAACTATATTCGCACCTATTTCATATTTACATTATTGTACGTAATTAAAAACATTGGCTACTCAGATAATATCATAATAGGATTACATACAAAGTGGCACCACTTTGGTGGTGGTAAGTGTAAGCTATCCTAGAAACAGATGAATCGTAGCCTCAGTGTAATGTAATCAGATTTTTGTTTTAAGGTGAAAGCATGTAAACTCTGCCAATGCTTTCAAAACTTGCTCGAGCCCAGGAAGTTTTATCTCAGGTGCTCTGCCACTTCTGATTGAAACCCAGCATGCCACTTCAGTGTTACGCGATTCCGACAGAGCGATTCCATGAACTGGTCAAGCCTTGTTACCGTCTGGTCAAGTGCCCCGAGATCTCCAGAGGCCCTTCTTTCCATTCCATGCTCACCTTGTCCAAAATCAGTTGCAAGGGGAGTGACTGTGTGCGAGAGGGGGGCGAGTCAAGTAAACTGTAACACGTGACATATTAATTAAAACCATATGTGACACAAGGCTTTGGGCCTCATGGCCTGGCCCCTAACGGACTAGTTCACTTTGTGGAGCCAATCTCAATAGTCGATGCCATGATAAGATTTTAAGATGCCAATTCCGTTTTCGTATCTGTTACAGGAAAATTTCTTTATAAGGAATGTAGAGACTTTCAACGTTTCTAGTAGACTTGAGTCTTTTTAACGCAAATAATAATAAAAAATGATGATAAAATAATAATGGCCGAGATTTACTGTTGGTTTCTAACGAAGATCGATTCTGACAGTGCCAGAGAATGAATATTAGTTCGTTATTCACATAATAATCAGAATGTTTCGCTATGAATGATGTTATTTTGATTATATGCTGGCCGTGGGATGTGTGCATCGGACTGTCGTCACCATTGTCCAGAGTTCCAACCTTGCACTCCGCCATTTCTTACCGTCATGCAGATTTGACCTTTGACCTAATAATCTTTCTGACAGAACGTCCGAGACTTCCGGGTCAAATTTAGAAGCAGAAATGTTTGGGCTGTTAGACATAATGTCGTTTTTTTTAATTAATTAATTAATTGATTTATTTTAAATTTGTAAATCTTTTCTTTAAACATTGAAGTAGATGACCTTTTTTTAAGCATAAGTTACTTGAAGTACTTTGAACAACCCGGTGTTTGACCTACTTTAAAAGAACAAGCTTGTTAACCTACTTTAAGCAATTAGGTCGTAGACGAACTTGAAAGTTGAAACAAAGTAAACAAAAACCTTTAAACCTATAGAGCAACCTATTCAGATGTGTAGTCGAATTCATTTAAAACACACATACACATGTTGGTGTCAGGAGAACTAGATGGATACTAGATAGTACAACATTGTAAAACTAAATCAGAGATTCCAGCCCAATGTTTCAGTAATCTAAAACTTCTTTTGAAAGTTGGATTTTCTGTAAAATGATTTGTGTTATTGTTAGATTTGTTTGGTTATTTCAAGAAGAAAACCCCCCATATGTTTGTGTGCTGAATCTGGGCGGTGGGTTACCAGCCTACTGGCCCCTAGTCTAGCATGTGCTCTACATTCAAATGTTTCAAACAATAACTGAATTAAACACCACGATCCTGACCGGCCAGAATGCCAACATTAAGATCAACTCTCTCTCTAGAAGTTATCTCACTGAACTAAACAAAACGCCCAAAGAAAACTTCTGCTAGAAAGATTAAGAAAAAAAAAGAGAGATGGTCGAAATGATGAAAGAAGGCCTCGGTCTGTGTTAATAAGCCATATATAATGGCAGATAGGGAACGAGGCAGCCGTTGCAGAAGAAACTTTTGTTTTGACGAAACTCGATCCTTTTTCGGGTGTTTCCCCTCAACGCATCTACGGACCTACTTTCTCTAAACATCCCAGGATGCTTTGGACGAGACGTTCCTGGGAAAGATGAGCCTCTTGATGATGGTAGTCCTACAATAACATCTAATTATGGATTATTTAGAGTTGAACACTTAACCAAAACTTATGTGTGTGTCTGTGCGTGCGCGTGTGTGTTATTTAAACTTCAGATTATTTTTTAAAAAATTATCTCAACATTGAAAAGTGTTTTTCTGATCTCAAGCGTTCTTCATTCAGGACAGAAGAATAAAAAGTACAGTAGCTATAATACATTGAACACTCAACCATAATTTACAAATAGAAAATCAAAATCTTATGAAACACACAGAAAGACACAAAGATAGAGGCACATTTCTTATTCCATACGCTAGAACAAATTCTTACAAGTGCTCCTTCTTCCTTAGTGTCATTAACAGAATGGAAAGGGTTGCCTGAATCAGCCAGGAAAATCGACGATTTGGCAGAGTTTAAGTCGTTGATTAATATGCATCATTGACGTAATTATCTTCTTTTTTTGAAGTAACGTCTGTAAGTAGCAAGACATGGCAGAGACACGTTTCTGAACCAGGACCTTCAATTTCAGCTGTTTTAGGTGAGTTACAACTTTAGTTTAGATCTAATAGAATGTTAGGTGAGCTACAACTTTAGTTTAGATCTAATAGAATGTTAGGTGAGTTACAACTTTAGTTTAGATCTAATAGAATGTTAGGTGAGCTACAACTTTAGTTTAGATCTAATAGAATGTTAGGTGAATTACAACTTTAGATTAGATCTAATAGAATGTTAGGTGAATTACAACTTTAGATTAGATCTAATAGAATGTTAGGTGAATTACAACTTTAGATTAGATCTAATAGAATGTTAGGTGAATTACAACTTTAGATTAGATCTAATAGAATGTTAGGTGAATTACAACTTTAGTTTAGATCTAATAGAATGTTAGGTGAATTACAACTTTAGATTAGATCTAATAGAATGTTAGGTGAATTACAACTTTAGTTTATATCTAATAGAATGTTAGCTAATAAAATCAACTTTAGCATTTTTTAGTTGTTAATCGGATTACAATTATGAGGACAAGTTGTAATTAAATAATTTCTTAACAGGTTTTATGCCTAAGGTAGAGGCAAAGTCACCCCCCCCCCCTTATATGTGATGCATTTTCTCTTTCAGGTATCCAACAGTGTCCAAAAAGAAGATGAGCTGACATAAACATAAAGATAATGATGTAGAAACTTGATTAAAGCCATGGAAGAGTGAAAACACAAACAGGGATGAGCAGACATTCAGCTGGCAATGAGAGAAGATTGAAAAGAAAAAAAACATTCTGTTTGGGCTATTCGGTGAGATTGGCGCAAGAAGGCAACTCCTTCACAGCCAACATATTCAACATCAGCTAGGTTCCAAGGGAATAAAACTAATGCTACTACCATTGATGCACTTATATTCCAGCAGTGGGGAAATAAATTCTGGGTCAGATGAGTGGAAACCTCAACCACGAACAAAGAATTTGTCGATAAAAGTCTTTGATTTTAACTGTTTACTTTAGGAGGAAGCCATGCATTAAACAGCTAAACATTTTGTGATGCCTTTTATTGCCTCTTTATTTAAAAATGTTGTCTTAATCTCAGAAAAAAGGTTTTCTGTTCTATTTACTTCTATAATACATTTAGTAAGAAAATAAAGTTCAAAGGCAAAGTCACCCCATTTTTTTTTCATTTTTGAAAAATGGCATTTAAGCCCCCCAAAAGTATTTTCCCTATAATGTACTGACTTTATTTAATGTTTTAATTGATGTACAGGCATCCACTCTGTAGGAAAATAAGTTTATAGTAGTTTAAGTGTACTTTAGTTATGCGAAAATGAAGTTGGAAGTTGAAAAGTGGGCAGTCACTCCGTTTCAAGGTAAAAGATAAGATAATGACTTTGACATGAAAATGTTAGTACTAAATAACGACTGCTGTCTTTGTGTGCTAGATATAATCGTGAGAGTTTGTTTTGCTGTTACTTGATTTCTTGACCACATCTAATTGAAACAACACAGTTAACGCCCTTGTGACAATAGAGATGTCATTACATCTCTCTTTGATCTCTTGTACGAAATCTTTTGGGGTCATTTCTTCCGTCCGGCAGGCCTGGTCCAAAGTGTGAAGGTGTCCGGCTTTCCTCCTGTAGTTTACTTCAGTTTATCCTTCAATCGAATTCAGTCCCTAATATTATTTGTTTCAATACACCAACACACATGTAGATGGACAAGATTCTTCATAATTAGATGTCCGTTTATTGGAGGCGCGGTGGCCGAGCGGTAAATCGCTTGGCTTCCGAACCGTAGGGTCCCGGGTTCGAATCCTGGTGAAGACTGGGATTTTTTATTGCGGGATCTTCGGGCGCCTCTGAGTCTACTCAGCTCTAATGGGTACCTGACATTAGTTGGGCAAAAGTAAAGGCGGTTGGTCGTTGTGCTGGCCACATGACACCCTCGTTAACCGTAGGCCACAGAAACAGATGGACATCATCTGCCCTATAGACCACAAGGTCTGAAAGGGAAACTTTACTTTTTTGTTAAAGCTTTTAAGAAACGTGTTAACCAGTGCCCGTCAAGATCTTTGATTCTTACAATTCACTCTGTCTGTCTGTCTGGTAAAAAGTGTGAACACGTTATTCTCGGATGAAGTTGAAACTTTTCGCAATTATTCATAGACGTCGACAATACATGAATAAATAAAAAAAAACAAATTAGTTAATTAATTACTTATTATTACTTATTTTGTTTGATACCAACAAGGGAAATTAATCCTCCAGCATTTCACAGGTGTGGTTAATATGTTGTTTTTTCCACTTCAAAATTGTACACGTTCTCTCCTCCACACCCACTGTAGCATCAGGTGGAAACTTTTAAACAATTTGTTATTGTAGGTTACCTAAACATGAATCAATTTTAAAAAAATTAGCCGATTAGTCAATTATTGGTAATTAATTATTATGCTTGATATAAAAAAGGGAAATAGCTTCTACATTCTTGTAGTTGTAGGTGCGGAGTTCTTCCCCTTTGATAAAATAAGTTTTTTTGGTGGTGTCACCCATGAGCAGCGCCCAGTTGGTGGACTCGGTCATTTGTCCGTGAATGGTGTAGCCCCGCACCACCCCTGTCCACTTAGTAGTAGACTTAGTCTGCAGTAAGACGCATCACAAAAGGGACAGCACCAAGGCATGTCTTTTAATTGTATTTCTTGGTCATGATAATAACTTTGAAAGAGCGGACAACGTGGATTGACGTGAGAAGCTCTTCCTTGACTCCCTGGACACACAGTCTGCTCACAAACTACATTCTGAAGTCGATGTGCATAGAGTTCCCAAGCTTGGCGTGAAACATGAGAAACACGAACTACTGCGAAAAGTTGCTTCCTCATATACTTATATCTACTCACATCTCAATCTATCAAATTTGTAACTATTTATTTTTCCTAATTTTCATTCTCGGATCAAGTTAAAATTTTGCACAATTATTTAGAAAACAACACATGGATGAAACAACAAAAACAACTGACCAAATAGTTAATTAAATAATTATTCATTAATTTTGTTCGATATCGAAAAAAAGCTATTGCTATAAATGTGGAGTTTTCCCCCCTATATACGTGTTGTTGTTTTTTTTAACGTATTTTGTATATTTTGTATGTTTAAATTTCCTTTAATTATGTCCTCCTTTTTTTGTCCTCCTAAAAGGGTAGGGGGTGCAGGTATCTTATTAGCTGTCACCGTCATGCCTGGAGACGGGACGGACGTATAAAAGAGTTAGGTCCAGTGTACTTTACTTTTCATAAGTACTCCCAGTGCTAGAAGGGTTTACAGTAAGCTCCAGATTTGAACTAACTACTTATAACAGTGGTACACAATATTTTTCTTCTGGGGGTTGGGGTCATATAAATTGAGAACACTCCTTAATGTTATTGACAGTAGGTGAAGAAAATAGGGCGAAAAAAAAAAAAAGAACTACGGACCGGCCGAACCAAACATGTCGGGTTTATTTCCTATGGCGTCTAGTAAGACGTGCCATTTTCAATAGCCAAGGTTTGACACTGCTGTTCTGGATTCTATTGAAATCTAAATACTAAGAATTCACAAAATCTACATTACGCAGATTCTGGATTTTTTGTAGATCTAAACTTAGACTGAATTCTATTTCTTATCTTATCTTATATGATACAGACGTTACTTCAAAAAAGAAGATGATTACGTCCTACGCGTCATGCATTCAGTCATGCATATTAACCAATGACCTAAATTCTGCCAAGTCACTGGTTTTCCTGGCTAGCTCAGGCAACCCATTCCATGCTCTAATAGCGCTAGGGAAGAAAGAGCATTTGTACAAATTTGTCCTAGCATATGGGACGAGGAATGTGCCTTATCTTTGTGTCTTTCTGAGTATTTTGTTAAATTTTATTTTTGTATTTGAAGATTATGGTTCAGTGTTTTATGTATAATTGCTACTTTACTTTTAAGTCTTCTATCCTGAAGCAGTGGCGTAGCATCCATGGCGCGAAGGGGCTCAATGAACCCGGGCCCACGACCAAAAGGGACCCAATGCTGTGGGGGTAGCAACAATGGCGTGAAGGAATTCATTACGCTTGGGCCCATGCCTCAAGGCCAGTTGGAGCCCACAACTTAGGAAGAACATTTGGTTGTTCATTAGAAACACTTTGAAGTCGTTTAACTCTGTTAAGAAGTTATAAAAACATTGACTTTTAAGACACTATTAATTATATGCAGTCCTAACTGAATGAAACGTTAAAACATAATTACTTATTTAAAAAAAAAAGGTATGATCTTTACATTGGAATGTCTTTGCATTTAGATTACTCACTTTTTGTCACTCACTAAATTTGTCTTATTGGCTGGAGGGGGGCCCACCAAGATGTTCTTGAACCCTGGCCCACGATACCTTGCTACGCCACTGCCCTGAAGGCTTTCTAAATTTAGTGTATTAATGATTTAAAGGGAAAAAGCAACTCTAATTGACAGGCCAAATCGTTGAGTGGGACTTGATACAAGCCAACGTTCTATGAAAGCTTTGTTTTTTTGAAATGGTGTTTTTACATTTCAGAGACACTAGTGACCCAAAAGTATTTATGTTCAACTTGCGTGAAATAAGATTTCTATCCCAACATGTTCACACTTGTGCTTCTCGTGTTTCAGCTAACCTTGCAATAAATGCTTCTCCTAAATTGAAGTAGTTGTTTTTTCTTTCGTTAAATGATGCCATTTAATATCCAGTCCACATTTTGTACTTGTTCAGTTCAACTCAACTTCCGTTCATTTCACCGGTTTGTCTGCTACGTGCTCTATCTCTGGGCGTCTTGAACCCTGCGATGTTAGCACATCGTATTACAGCGCTAGCTGACTTTCTAGATCATGTACCTTCCGTTGACTGTAGACCATTTTCTTCTTCCTTTTCTATATCATTTAGATAATTTCAGATACTGTACTGTACACCTTTTTTTCAAGTTACGGCGTCACGATGTCAACTTAACGACTGCCGGTGTCAGCTTACAGCAATGTCAATGTCCATACACCCCCAGCTCAGCCCGCTGTCAATTGTCCAGCAGTTCTTGGTCAACATGCCAGGCAAATGACAATAAAGAACATCAAAATGCGCGCGCAGCTCTCTAATGCAAAATGGAAGATCCTCTTTTTAAAACTTTTAAACAGTGAATCCAACCTTTCCCTTGAGACACCGTGCCCCCGTGACTAGAGTGCCATAGTTCTCTGCCCCTCCCCACTCTTTATCACCACCAGTTTTGCCCGTGTTTTTTGTCCCTTGGAGTAAATATAAGAAGATGATGTTTTAAAAGCAACATGAGCCCAGGACATCGCGCAGGCTAAAAGCGGGGCGGGGATGTACGCCGGGCGCGACACCGGAGTCTGAGCCGAGGTACCCAAACAGTGGCGCGGAGAGTTTTGTCAAATACGGCAAACAATGGGCGGGGAAAGGAAATCTTTTGGCCCCCCTCGTAAGACGCCCATGTTTGGTGAGTGTCTAGGCATCTGTTGCCTCGGATTATTCACACCCTGCTAGTTTTCGGATGGGGAAATGACACGGGAATAGGGCGGAGAAGAATTTTGTAACCCCTTTATTTTCTCTGCCCACAGATTAGAATATTTGGTGAATTATAGCGTACAGCATTTATAGCAGTAACATACTTCAACGCTGAGGTCATAACATAGAGGCTATAAAACTATACACAAAGGCTATAGCACTATAACATAGTAACATAGTTATAATACATCTTTAACATATATATTCGGCCTATAACATTATACATAGAGGGTAAAAGGTCAATACATAGAGTTTCTAACACTAAATGTTACAATGTAATCATGGCACAATAGGCCTGTATTCAAAAGTTAAATCTAAAATATAAATAGAGTGACCCTAATGCAGCTGTTTAGCTTGAGAATTTTCGTTTAAATGACGTAATTCCGCTTTATGAAACGAAAAAAATGTGAAATTATGAAAAGATTAAACACACAATAATAAAACACAATGTAACTTAATTTCAATAATAAGTTCACAAAAATAGACTTGACATGAAGCTTGAAGCTTATTGACTGACCCCGATGTAAGTTAGAAATAGAAAATTCTCCAACCTTCTCTTACCGGAAACAAATTATTTTCCTTAATATTTAATTCTTAGAGACTCGAAACTTCTAGGATTACAATGTAGAAATCAGCTTCTTGTTTACACTTCTCATGGGACCTTGGCGCGAACAACAAATGACGCTAAAAGACAAAAACATATAGGCCATAACATTATAACATACAGGCTTTAACACTACAAAATAGAGGCGATAACACTATAACAGAGACAACATAACATTATAACATCGAGGCTATAACATTTTAACAAGACATGTGACAGAAGCTTCTACTGACTTATGCGTTGAACTAGACAATGTCAAGGACGCTCAATTTCACTTTAAAGTTGCCAACTATATAAGAGTTACAAATGCAGGATGAAAAGAAAAAATTATCCAATGATTATCTCATTTATGACATCTATATGTCACTGCACTTTATAAAAATAGTTTATCAACATTAAACACTTCCCTGTTTGTACACCACATGCACCAAAAGTCTTGCTATTTATAGTTTTTCCGCTCTATCGCAGGTAATGGCAATGTCTTCGATTCCGAAGATTAAAGACGAATGTAGCTACATGGCTACGCAAACGCATTAGCGACCTGCATGCTTTTCCTCAACTAATGCAGACAAAGCCGATGTCCGCCAAGGGTCAACTAGGTGACTAGGTGAGTTTGAGTTTAAAAAAAAAACTCATGGGTGACCCCATTAGGTCCGCTCCATGTTTAGTAACCAAATTAGGTAAAAATGCAGCCTGAATATCAAAATCTGTGAACTACAATCTATTAAAGTCCCATTTCCCTCCATAAAAAATATACATTTAAATCATGATTAATGATTGCACGATATTTTCTACATGTCGATAAAGAGATGGACAAATTGTTTAAAAATCTGGTTTAAGTGATCTTAAAAAAACATTATGCAGTTAAAAAAACATTCTTAACAAAAATTGTGATTTTCTTTGCGGCTGTATAGTTTCTTAGTTTTAAACATGGTGTAGACTATTTCTAAAAAAAAAACAAAAAAAAAACTGATTGATAATAAATTTTAAAAAGTGGTTCACTTTCAGAAGAACAAAATGAGGCCATTCCACCTAAACCTTTTATGCTATAGGAAACAATATTTTCTAATCGTTTACAGTTTTTAAGATATAAACCTTTCAGACGGACGTGCGGACGAACGGACAGACAGACTGCACAAACTAATAGCGTTTTTTTTTCTTACGACGGCAGTTGAAAACTGATAGAAAGTCATACTTTTAGAAGTGCCGAAGTAATGAGTCAGTGAGTTGGTCATTCACAGTGGGCTTTGACGTTTATATATACCATACAAAAAAAATAAAAAATAAAAGTGTTTGGCACACCAGTCCTTGCCCCCACTGTGATGCGACCCACGGACCATTAAGTTTGCTAATGTCAGGCCTCAAAGATTGAATATAAAGTTACCTACGCTACGACTCGTGAGAACAAACCAATCCTTTGTTTTTTGCCCTGTTGAAATAGTGGGCGCATTTCCGTTAAAAAGTCCGAGCTCTGTTCCACACAAATGTCAATGAAGCCAGCAAGGTCTAGGAAAGTTATCTAGAATAAATGGAGTTAAATTATTTTTTTTTATGCCTACGAAGCTGTGTGCTACTTACGTCACGTGATACATGCTATTAAAAATAATCATTTCGAATGTCTATAAATCAAAGTCATTTTAATGAGACCTGGAGAAAAAGAACAAAAGGCAATTAAATGGCTTTTACTAAAGCGGTAATTAACATCTGTAAATCACCGGTCTGAGGTCCAACCAGGGGCGTATCAGTGGTTTCAAGAGGTGGGATGTGCTACGTAGTTTCTGTTTGGTGGGACTGAATGTGTGTGTGTGAGAGAGAGAGAGAGAGAGAGACTGAGAGGGAAAGAGAAAAGGCTTGACGAGGATTCAGGAGCGGACACCAAAAGGTGATGACATATTATCACGGACATCATTTTAATTAACCCCATCCCCCACCCCCCTTTCCCTGTGATAAGAGCAGTCCGCCGACGCTCAATGGGGACAACTCAGAATGGTGGGACATGGATGAGCCATGGATGAGCCAACGTGTTTGTTCAAGCCACTACTCTAGGTATGTCGTTCTGGTGGCGCTGTTTGGGGGGTGGGGGGGAAGATCGGTAATGAAAAAAAAAATGAGTGAGGGGGGGTCTCGGCTTTAATGAGTTTAAAGTTAATAATCTTATCACCTTCGAGAAGGAATGGGTCGCGAGCGGAGAGGAATCAATCTACGTGGCCCGTGCATGACGTGATGGGGCCCGCATCGGCTGACTTCCGTATGACGTGCCAAGAGCAGACAGCCTCGTCTTAGAATACTCACCGCCACGGGGATGGAAAGAAGGAAAGAAACAGACAAGGATGAAATGGAGAGACAGAATCTGTTCAATGAGTTTTTGCTTTCCTGACACGACTTTTTCTCTTTCTTTACCGCCGGACACAACTCAAGGACTGCAACTCTATTGGATTCTGCTCGTTTTCCTATTATCTCCCTTAAAATTTGATACCAACCCCTCCCACCGCCATCTTTTTTTTTTCCCGTTTCCTAATTCGCTTTTCTCCCGCGTCCTGCTACCTCTAACATCCACCACCACCACCACCCCTTTCTCTTGACTAGACCCACAACGCCCCTACCCAAAAAGCAGTGAGTGTTAGGTTCCGGCTGCTGTATTGACGTGCACGGCTTCCGTAAATAGCTGGGACTCTGGTCGGCCGGGCTCTGACGTTATTTTCATTATTTCAGGTCCGAAACTTGAGACGTTGCCCTCTGGAAAGCCTCGGACCCGGCGATTCAATTATCTCGTTTGCCCAAGTGAATCCTATTTCGAGGAAGATTTCCCCTCTACGCTTCTTCTTCTCCCCTCCCCCTGTAGCTCATGTACCCCTCCCTACCAGCCTCCCAGTTAGCATACGTGCACCTCCTTACATCGTGATAGCATCTTAGACTTTCAACATGAACTTGGAAGAGGGGCCCAGGGTATGAGAGATAAGTGGAGTCTTAAGTAAAGGACTGGTCAGTCAGAGTCTAGGGTGTGTAGGATATGGTCTAGCGCTACTCATCAAGTAAGTCACGAGACGTGGTCAAAATAAGAATTCTCACCAACCCTTTGCTAGAAATAGTTTTGTTTAACAAGAGCTTGGACTTGACCCATTCATCACTGGGACCTGAAGGCAGCTTGACATCGTCTTGTCTCGCAGACAACAAGGACTTGAGCTATCATCTTGTTTCTTGGACCACAAGGACATGAGGAAAACATCTTGTCTCTTGGACCACAAGGACTTGAAGACTAAGTTGAAGAAGACATCAACTTGTCTCTTGGACCACAAGGACTTGAAGAAGACATCATCTTGTCTCTTGGACCACAAGGACTTGAAGAAGACATCATCTTGTCTCTTGGACCACAAGGACTTGAAGAAGACATCATCTTGTCTCTTGGACCACAAGGACTTGAAGAAGACATCATCTTGTTTCTTGGACCACAAGGACACGAGGAAAACATCATCTTGTCTCTTGGACCACAAGGACTTCAAGAAGACATCATCTTGTCTCTTGGACCACAAAGACTTGAAGAAGACATCAACTTGTCTCTTGGACCACAAAGACTTGAAGAAGACATCAACTTGTCTCTTGGACCACAAAGACTTGAAGAAGACATCAACTTGTCTCTTGGACCACAAGGACTTCAAGAAGACATCAACTTGTCTCTTGGACCACAAGGACTTCAAGAAGACATCAACTTGTCTCTTGGACCACAAAGACTTGAAGAAGACATCAACTTGTCTCTTGGACCACAAGGACTTCAAGAAGACATCAACTTGTCTCTTGGACCACAAGGACTTCAAGAAGACATCATCTTGTCGAGTGTTAGAAGTAAGAAAAAGTCAAAACTAAATCAGAAAAAAGTTTCAGCTGTTGAACTTTCATTTGATTCTAGTCTACGACTTACTTTTATTTACCAACTTCAAATTCTACTTTTAAAAAAAAAAAGCTACGTTATTCATGTTGGTAGAAAGTCAGAGAAAGAGAACAACTTAGTCATTCTCCCCGTTGTGTCAACTAGCTCAGAATGAAATATTTTAATATTTGTCTTTTATCTGGAAACATTCCTACAGCTCAGTAGTCTAACACAAACTTAAACTGAACTCTATATTTAAGTGTGTGTGTGTTGGGGGGGGGGGGGGAATTCTTATTATATGTTCAAAATAGTTGAAAACAAAAAAAATAGTTGTGTGTGTGGCTGGACTAAAAATGTTTTATGTTATTTTTTTATTTCTCTAGAATGTAATTGAAACATTTTTTTTTCTAATCCTTTCCTGAAAAATTTCTGCTCTTTTGAAGAAAGTTTTAGTCGAAATACTTTTTAACATTTTGAAATAATTGTCTAAAATTTCGTTTGTAAAACAACCAATGTTTAAAAACTGAACAAAACTTATGAAACCTCAACATTAAAATCATCCCGAAGTCATCTATCTAAGACAGGCACAAGAAAAACATACATTCTATGTAACGCGTTCGCAAATAGCTCCATGTTTGAACAAGACAATGTTTTCATTTTCTTAAAATCATTTCGTCGTAATACGTTCTAAATAACGCGAACATTTTTTGTATTGGACGCACTTCTGGACTAGTTCCTCTACTAACTTTGTCTTAATCTGTATGACTTACAGTCTAGAGCATCCGCAAAGATCCTATAAAAGGAAAGCTATAAAAACTATAAGTAGATAGATAGATAGATAGATAGCAGACAGACAGTCAGACAGACAAACAGACAAATAGATAGACAGATAGATAGATAGATAGATAGATAGATAGATAGATAGATAGATAGATAGATAGATAGATAGATAGATAGATAGACATACAGTCAGACAGACAAACAGACAAATAGATAGATAGATAGATAGATAGATAGATAGATAGATAGATAGATAGATAGATAGATAGATAGATAGATAGATAGATAGATAGATAGATAGATAGATAGATAGATAGACATACAGTCAGACAGACAAACAGACAAATAGATAGATAGATAGATAGATAGATAGATAGATAGATAGATAGATAGATAGATAGATAGATAGATAGATAGATAGATAGATAGATAGATAGATAGATAGATAGATAACAGAAAATGAAACACTTTGATAATAAGGAAGACTACATTATTTAACATGCACACATCGAGCCCCAACATGACCTAAATATGAAATCAAATAATCACATGACCTGCCCACTTCATGTAGAACAAACAATGGAAGGAGAAGACGACAAAGAAAGGAAAGTGAAAACAGAGAGACACATTTCTAAACGAGTAAATTATTTTGTAACTTCTGGTCTCTTGTGACAATCTAATGGCACGCGACTTTTGTTCATCTCGATTTAAGGCTTCAAATGAAAAAGTTTTGTAAGATACAGTCCATTTTTTGTGTGTGTATATTGTGTAATAACTAAATGCCACACCGCCCCAAATGACACACTTTGTTTAAACTCAATGTCTGCCGGCTTCCCATAATTCCATACTGCCTGTTTGTTTGAATCAAAACATCACTTATAAAAAAAAACTAAAGTGGAAGCAAAAAAGAAAATGGCGTCTAAAACAAAGGGAAAGAAGAATGTACGTCCGTTGGAATTTGAAACTGTAGACTTGACAAGTCAATGTTGCGCATGTCTCGTAATTGAACTTCTGCCACTTTCTACAAGAGTTCTCTTCTCCTGATGAGGTCCAGAGTTCTCATTGGTTGTTATCGGAGACCCAGATTGTGGAGAGGAGGGCGAGGCCGAGACTGGAGTGGAGTACAATTATAGTCCAGAAGACGCGAAGCTAATCAAGGTATCTGTGTTATATCATATACAAACTGTGGGGGCGTGGTGGCCATATCCGAGTCTTGCTCAACCCAATCTAACAGAGAAATATTTGTATTTGAATCATATTTATATCGCTGGTACAAATAGTTGGTCTCCATTCTTTCGAAATCACTTCTGTAAAAATGACAAATCTGTAGAGGTAAAGCACATGCGCGTAGAACTTGAGGCTGGGTTGGGGTAAAGCGTGAGTATATCTTACATTCTTAGCAGACGTCACTGTAGAACTCAGTGTCTTGTCTTAGTTCTAAAAGCTTTAGTTTTGTCCCAAGCTACACTCCTAGACATCTTTAATCTCTACCAATTTAGTTTGATACCTAAGTAAAATGTACTCACTATATAGCCCTTCATTTCTGCTATAGGAAGATCGAGAAGCAATCTTCTACACTTTACCCGGTACCAAAAGGCCGACTATTCTTGATCAAACAATCTTCATCACAGAGGCGTAGTGAGGAAGGTAAGGGGGCACGATACCCCGGGCGCCACACTGGGGGGGGGGGGCACCACACGCAGAGAGGCGTCAAAAAAAAAATAGATATTTTAGTTAGGTTCTAAGGTTAATTGTATTATATTAGTATTATTAAATACATTTTTAGCGGCCCCTGAAAGAAGAAAAGACGCTATTAGTTTTGTGTGGCCTGTCTGTCCGTCCGTCTGTCCGTCCGTCCCGTTAAGATCTCAGAAACTAGAAGAGAAAATGAAAATCGTACATCATGATATTTTAGATCATTCAAAGTTCTGATGCAACGGCTACTTTTTTCTTTTCCGAAAGTGAACCATCTAATTTTTAAAATTACATATGCAAGCAGATTTTCCAAAAAACACAATACTTTTAAATGAAAAACTTCAGAGGAGTTAATTTTTTTAAAAAGGTCACAGACTTCTTCATTATTAACTCAAGCTTCATCCATAGATTCGTGCATTGGTACAAAAAATTTGCATCTAAGGTCACAATGGAAAAAAAGTGTGAACAAATCATTATAAAATATATAGCGCGCAGTTTTATACACTTGTCAGTCTAAATAAAACTAAATAGAGCCCAGATGTACATATATTTATAATATATATATATTATAAATGTATTAATAAAAAAAAAATTATTAAGGCAATAACTGATTTCTGACAGCTTAGGGGTGCAGATTTATTTATAAGGTGAACTGTAGTATCACATTAAAGAGTGAATCGAATAAGGACAGCATAGTAGACCTACACTTTACCCGGTACCAAAAGGCCTACTATTCATGATCATAACATTGGTCTAAGTCTTGTAATTTTAAGATTAAATGTGTAAAGTCATGCAATTATACATAAAACTCTGAACCATAATCTTCAAATACAAAAACAAAATTTAATATAATACTCAGAACGACACAAAGATAAAGGCATATTCCTCATTCCATATGCTAGGACAAATTTGTACAAATACTCGTTCTTCCCTAGTGCTATAAGAGCATGGAATGGGTTGCCTGAGCTAGCCAGGAAAACCAGTGACACCATGTAGAATATTCGTATTACACAAATAACAAACTAGTGTTTAAGAGGGAAGGCATATTAGGAATTAAGGTCATTGATTACTTAATATGCATGACTAAATGCATGACGCGTAGGACGTAATCATTTTCTTTTTTGAAGTAATAATAATAATAATAATCTTTATTGTCCAAATGGAAATTTGTCTTACAATTTGTGCATTACACCAAACAAAAAACATTATAACTATAAGAAACCAAAGTGTACATTCACACCAGACGCACTCATAATTTACATGTGATAAGTAAGGTCTGTATTATAAAAGATAAGATGACAATTCTAGACTAGATCTAGATTATATATCTAAATCTAGTTCTAGTTTCAAGATCTAGCTAGATCTAGATCAAGTTTGTATGACAAATGGCAATGGAGAATTGAGATGGTACTTTTTATTTTGCGGGGGAGTATCTGGTTCAAGTACTCCAAGTCTTTCAAGTCATTTCTAACTAAAATAGGTCATGATTTTTTTTTCTTGTTGCCAATTGATCTAATTTTGTAAGAAGAATAAATCTTTTTAGTTTCTCTTTATTACATGTAACATGTTATTAATTTTGAATGTATGGATAAGGTTAATAATTATTCCAGGCCTTCTATGACGATTAGTCTCGGTCCAGCGCGATGATCTATGTGGAGAGTTGCCTGAACTGGATCCCACTGTCGCTGCTTGTCTCAGACTGGTCATCAACTTGATCACAAGAACACCCAAAAAAATCCAAACTGTTTAGCCGTTCATAATTTTTCTACATTAGTTCCCTCAAAAACTCCAATTTTAAACTGGGCGAATGAAAATACTTAGTTGCCTGCGTATTCCGACATAAAAATAAAATGACATTCGAGATAAAATGCTCCATGTGGAATGTTTGTGTGACCAAAGATTAATGAGGATGTCATGTGGCCAGTGCAACAAACAAGCGCATTTACCTTCTTTAGCATGGGTCAGGAAATTGATGGACTCAAAGATTTTTTTTTTTAAATCTCTAATTTTTGGTATCGATCACAAGGCCATTGTTTGTGCTTAACCAATTGACCAATAAGCATACATCAGTGTTCTTTATGACGCCATAGTTGCCAAAACAACTATTTATTGTATTTAAAATGTTTAGATTTATACATAATCAACCCAAGTCGTTACAGTGGACATCGAACAAAAAATATAGGGGACATATTGTGTTGTATTACAGTGGAACCTGGCGCGATGGCTGAGCGGTAAAGCATTTGGTTTACGAACCAGGGGGTCACCGGTGAAGACTGGGATTTTTAATTTCGGGATCTATTGCGCCTCTGAGCTCATCCAGTTCTAATGGGTACCGACAATAGTTGAGGGAAGATAAAGACGGTTGGTCGTTGTGCTGGCCAGATGGCATCCTTTTAAACCTTGGACCACAAAAAAAGAAAACAAAAAAAAAAACGGATGACCTTTACATTATCTGCCCTATTGACCACGAGGTCTGAAAGGGGAACTTTACTTTTTTTAACTTGTACTGTTGAACACTGCATCTGACATACTTTGATGTTTCCCTTTAGTCAGAGAACATTTTCCAACCAATCCTGATTTACTTTTCTCTAATTACAACTGTTTCCAATAGTCTAGCACCAAAGTTTAGTTCATTTGATAAGCAAGGTTATCTCATCAGCAGTTTTAGATATATCCCACAATGGGGGTTTGGGATATTCACGGTCAAGAGCATTTTAATTGATTGATTGATTTAGTTCAATAACAAACTTAAGTATATTTCGTTCATTTCACTTTTACCTAAGTCAATTTCTGGCCGCCATGTTGTTCTAGTCATGGTAAAATTGTTCACATCCGCCCATGTTTTCCCGCCTTTATTTCTATGTACTCGTTGAGCACTTGGTAGATCTAGCAGACGTGAGCGAATTTAAAATTCCTTATAAAAAAATTATGACGAGCGCCATCTGTACCGGTTCAAACTTGTTATCAAATAAGTCGTGCATTACCTTGAAGTCAAATTGATTCCTGCGCCAAAAACACATTCCCAGGTAGACAGTATTTTCTTTTCATTTTCCACTTTGCGAACATTATGGAAACAGATTGACTCCATCTTAAAACCTCCAAGTAGAGATTGTATTTGCGATTCTGCTCGTCTATCTATCTATCTATCTATCTATCTATCTATCTATCTATCTATCTATCTATCTATCTATCTATCTATCTATCTATCTATCTATATCTATCTATCTATCTATCTATCTATCTATCTATCTATCTATCTATCTATCTATCTATCTATCTATCTATCTATCTATCTATCTATCTATCTATCTATCTATCTATCTATATCTATCTATCTATCTATCTATCTATCTATCTATCTATCTATCTATCTATCTATCTATCTATCTATCTATCTATCTATCTATCTATCTATGTACATTTGTACAAAGCTTATATCAACTCACTCTATCTGTCTGTCTGTCTGGTAAATACTTTGAACACACAATTCTTCTGCATCCATTCTCGGATCAAGTTGAAACTTTGCACAATTATTTATAGGCATAGACAATATATGGATCGATAAAAATATTAACCAATTAGTCCATAAATGACTGGTAATTAATTTTTTTCAATAGCTACAAGGCAAATTAATTCTTCAGTATTCACAGACACTGCTAAATATGTGGGGTTTTGTCCCCTTAGATAGTAGTACACGTTATTTCTCCCGCACCCATTCTCGGATCAAGTTGAGACATTTTGCACCTAAAAAAAACATGAATCAAAGCTTGTAATCTATTTAAAAATTGCAATATTTTAGTTAGTTTCAACGCAAACAGAACAAAAAATTATCTTTATTTTTTATTTAAATCAAAGCGTTTTTTTTTAAAAAAGCAAATTTAATAAATTAAACCTTTCATCGATAAAACGGAAAAATAGTTCTGCACAACTGCATTATGGGTATATCTGAGAGTTACGTTTTCTTTCCTTTCAATACAGGATCCCTCTCTCCAACTCTCTCACTTTCTCTCAACATCCACCCTCTCTCGCTCTCTCTCTCTCTCTTTCCTTTCTCTCTCTCTCAAACAGTACTAAACTGAAAAAAAATATTTAAAAAAAAAAATTGCACACGAACTAATTTGTAAAGGAAAGTGGATCTTCTGCCACCCAGTGTGTTCTCTACCTCCAGATACGTGTTGGCATCGGTTCCATTTTGATTCAATTAAAACACATTTTTGTTATGAAATTTGATCGAGACGCACTTTCAAGGTGGCCAGTTTTCTTTATTTTTTTATGTAGGTCAGTAGGTCAGTTGTTTCAGCCAATAGAAAGCAGGAAGAGAAAAACAACAGCTTTATATTAAACGTTGATTAGTGAACTTGGAAGGTTAGCTTCCGGTTTTCTTTAACGCAAATTATTTTGAGTTTGTATGAAGCTTCAGACGAGTTGATGATTCATTGGGGCGGGGCTGAAAGGGGAAACTATTAGAAGATCTGATGTGAAAATCTGAAATAGATTCTGGAACTTTCTTTTACAAGTGAGCGTAATGTTATTTCAAGAAAGAGTTTCAATGATTATGACTTGATATTTATGTCTATTAAAGCGAGTTTTAGCTTGCTCTTTTCGTGAAGTCAGGTATGTAGACGTTTAGAGAATAGCCGATGTTCAAAATGAAACAGATGCCAGTTGTGTGCCCTTCACTTGGATCAAAGAGATCCCGTTAACATTTCTGAAACAATAAAAACAGTGAGAAAAAAAAAATACTAGCGATTTGGAGAAACGTGGAGGGATAGAATGGTACCTAAAGGTATAGGAGAATTAAAAGAAACAAGGCTGGAAGAGATTTGTAAAAGAAATATATAAAATTAACAATGTCAAGGACGTTGTACTGCGAGGTCACTGTTGCCAATAACTTATATAAAAAAAAACTGTCTGCAGTGCAAAGAAAGTGCACTAAAACTTTTGTACTTTTAAAACAATATCTTTATCTTTATACTTATACTTTATATCTTTATACTTATACTTTATATCTTTATACTTATACTTTATATCTTTATACGTATACGTTATATCTTTATACTTATACTTCATATCTTTATACTTATACGTTATATCTTTATACATATACTTTATATCTTATACTTATACGTTATATTTTTCTATTCTTCTTCTTGTGCACCTTTACTTGATTTGTACAATTTATTGGTTTTTTTTTTTTTTTTTTGTTAATTAAGCTATTACATTTCACCAATCAAAACTCTACAATTTTATTCAGCTTCTTTTCTTATCTTACATTATTACAGACGTTACTTCAAAAAAAAAGATGATTTCGTCCTAAGCATTTCATGAATCAACCTTGTCATGATAATCAAAGTCCTAAATTCTGCCAAGTCATAGGTTTTCCTCTCTGATTCAGGCAACCCATTCCATTTTCAGCCTCAGAAAAGTGTCTTCATCAATTTCAAGTGCATGAGTATATGTGTATGTGTGTTTATGTTCCGTTTCTGTTGATTTACTGATGTTTAATTTACTGATTGATTTACTGATTATTTAATGATTGATATAATAATTGGTTTATTGGTGAATGAAATGTTGACTGTCAATAATTTTTTCGCTTATTTTGCTGATTGATTAAACAATTCATTTAATGATTAATTTAAGTGATTTACTAATTGATGCAGGCCACTTTCACAAAATAAATAGCATTTGAATCTCTTTTATTCCCTTAATTGCAACATTATTTACATAGATGCAGTGTCATTTCAGGTTGCTGTTTTAACGGATTTAGAAAAATGTTTTGAAGTTGATCATGTCATTAAAACGGGTTTAGTTCTACAGTAACTTCTAGATCTTGTCTTTGTGTATGATCAGTTGTTCTCATTTAGTATTGTGACATTGCATTTTAGGACTGATACGTATCCATACAATTTTTGCATATTACAGCGTTTTCCCCCACGTGAGCGCCTGCGCGGGAGACTCGTCCGTGAAGACATCTGCACGTGGGTGGCGCGCCCTGTTTTTACCTGCTTAGCAGATAGGGCTATTTAAAACATTTAATTATCTTCAAATGTGTGAGCACCCTTCAGAAAATGAGCTCACGCTGTCTCGGGAAAAAATGTCTTTACCTGCTCGGCGGACCTCTGGAAGGTGAGCAGCGATGTAGGTGGGCGCCCCCTCGTGGTACAAGCGTGAGCTGCATCAGACAAGGCTCGCGAGTTAGTTGAGTTGAGCTGATCAGAAATTAGAACGGTTTAACTCATTTTCTAGGGGAGATGGGTTGAGGATGGCTATGGCAGTGAGTGAATGATTTGTTTGAATCACTCACTGTAAATATAAGCATTTGTTAATCGATCACATTTACACAAGACTAACTACATACACAGGGCCAGCACTAGGCTACTGCAGCCTATGCGGCCGCAGAGACCCTGCACTTTCATAGGCCCCGCGCTAATTCTAAATGTAAATAATTAAATTAAACAATTATAAGAAAATCTACTGGAATTCCAAATATTTAAACAAAAATCCTTCAGAAATTATTAAAATCTAATATCTATGTAGAAAACAGAATGTCGACTTCGTTACTAGCAAGACTCGTAAAGTTAATTTGATCGTGATTTTGTACTTCGTAAAGAAAGAATCAAATTCAAAGAAGAATTTATTTTCTAATACAAAACTTTAATTTTCATTTATTATCCTTATCCCTAACCAGACTGGGTCCCTCTCAATCCGTTTCACACAGGGCCCCGCAATAGTTGGGGCCGGCCCTGTACATACATGCACATCAAGTAACAGAGCTTATATATTGGAATATGTTTCAGGGAATATGTTTCAGAGACTATGTTTCAGGGAACATGTTTCAGGGAACATGTTTCAGGGAATATGTTTCAGGACATATGTTTCAGGGGATATTTTTACAGGATATGCCAAAGGGGATACTTTTCAAGAACTATATTTCAGGGGATATACTTCTGGGCACTGATTCAGGGGACCTGTTTCTGGGATATAATTCAGGGAATCATTTTCTGGAAATCATTTTCAGGAATATGTTTCAGGTGATATACCTTTTTAAGCGATATGTTTCATGTGATTTACTTTAAAGAATATGTATCAGAGGCAGGCGTAAGGGGTGGCAAGGGGGGGGACCCTGCTATAGGAGATTCCCTTGTCACTGTCAGCTTCGGACTTGCTACTCAATATTTCGGAAGCCTTTCCTGAAATCAATATGAAACCAATTTCCATAAATGGTCTTGACATTATCGAAATACCGTATTGCCAGTACCCACGTAAGGTAATATGTTTTGTATCAATAATAAGACCTACATCATTAGAGGCTGACGAGCCTATTAACGTGATATAACAAGATTACAAAGACAGTTTGTGTGGAAACACAAACTCAAAATAGGCCCCCGAAATGGTCCACCCAGGCAGGTAAAAAAGCAGGTATCAATATTTTCAGAAAGAACATCAGAATTAAATTCTATCAAAGATAAATGACAGAAGAATGGAGAAAGAAGGTTGACAGAGCTGGTGTGGTGCCCCAGCGGTCCTGCAGACCAAAGGATAGGTGAAAGTGAATGTGAAGTTAAATGTGAACCTGGCCTAACGGATGTTTTATAATGAATATTAAATTGATCTCATTGTTTTGTAAGTGTCAATCTCTTATTCAAATACTAAAAAAAAAAAAAAAAACATTTCCGTAAAAAAAAAGTTTTTAAAAATTCCTTTAGTTGAGTATTCCATTCTGATAGTCAGATGCTGCAGTTTACGCAATAAAATGGAAAACTACTTATTAATTGCTGTTTTAAATTATGTCCAACATATATGTATACTAAATAGATTTTTTCGCTTAAAAAAAGTAAACATTATTTTTGGGTAAATTTGTAGTTAGTAGGACAGAATGTAAAAAAAAATATTTTTTTTTTTACAGAAAATCTAAAACCATTTGCATAATTGTGTTTAAAATATGACGAGTGTCTGCCTTACCTACTAAGGAGCCTCCCGTGTTTGTTATTATTAATAGTGAATAGTTGTAAAAGTGGTGTATTTATATGAAAAAACTGCTTGCATAAGTGATTTAAAAAATTAGAATTTTCACTTTTAGAAAAGAAAAAGTAGCCGTTGCATCAGAACTTTGAATGGACTAACATATTATGATGTCGGATTTTTAATATCTTTTCTAGTTTACGAAATCTAAAAGGGACGGACGGACAGACTTTTCACACAAAACTAATAGCGTCTTTTTTCCTTTTCGGGGGGCCGCTAAAAAAGGACCCCTTTCAGATCTTGCAATATAATAGCCTGTCTCTATGACCGTCGGTTAACGAGTACGGCATGTGGCCAGCACAACGATCAACTCTTTTCCTTTCTTTGCCCAACTAATGTTGGCAACCCATAAAGAAGTGTTTTAACTAAAGGGCGCCATGAAAAACCCGAAATAAAAAAAATCCTATTCTTCACCGAGATTTGAACCCTGAGACCTCTCGGTTCGGAAGCCAAACACGTTACCACTCAACCACCAAATCCCCTGTTAGCGAGATGTGCTAAGGTGCATATAGTTTACGCTTACGGCTTCCAGCCCGGGCATGATACTTTCCCAGGTCCCCCCGTACTGCTAAGGCTGCCTCTGGTTTCAGATGATTTACTTTAGACGATCTGTTTCAGGTGCTATACTTTAGAGCAGGGGTGGGCAAATTATGGCCCGCGGACCACATGCGGCCCGCTGAAGTGTTTTATGCGGCCCGCGAATACCTATAGAAATCATGTGTACCCACAGTATATACATATAAAAATGCTAATCTATTAAAAATAATTCTAAATTTCCCTACAAATTAACGAAATTCTCTCATTATATAAAGTCAAAGACACAATCTCAGGCCAGTATTTCTTCAATGCTCTGAAGAACTATGTTGAATGTTGGGTATGATTGGAACAAGATGGCAAGTGTAACAACTGATGGAGCTCAATCTTTGACTGAGAAAAACTTTTTTTTTTTAAAGAATATCCCAACCATAAACTTTAAACAGAAAAGTTTGCACAAAGCTGCATGAATTCTCATCATATTATACTGAGGAAACAGAGTTAATAAAAACATCAGACTTACGGTCATAACCAAAGGCAGTATAGAAAAGTACTTGTAGATATATAAACTAAATATTCCGATGCATCCGCTGGCTTAGCATGGGCAAGGTAATGAGAAGAATATAAATTCTCAAAGTAGAAATGTCCATATTCTTAGAAGGATATTGACTGTGACTTTGAAACTAATATTTCTAATGAAGAGTGGAAGATATTTTATGTTTTTCATGGTAGCCATTGCAATGGGCTGCTTGCTTATGTAATACATGTTAAATTTTCAAACAAGGCTTTCTAATTTCTCCAGGCCAGCAGGGGAAAATAGGTTTTGTCATTTTCCTTTGTTGAAAGGTGAAAATATTTCTAGTGAAATGGTTAATATTACCAGATTTATTTGGATTCCTTAATTATGAAATTTATGAAGGCAAATTTTAAGACGTCAAGAACCAGTTTTCAATACCATCAGCTCACCATTTAGCTGATTCAGGTCCAGAGAACATAACGCCATGCAAATTGTAACCTGTAACAAAAGTTCAAGTCAGTACTTCCACGGTAGCTTAATGGGTGCCAGAAGTTGTATTTCCACACTCCAAAAAAACTTTGCAGCTAAGTTTTAACATTATTTTGGTACACATACATATGTGAACAAGTATTTTTCTTGTGGAAAATAAACAAGTGTAATCACAGGTCGATGGTGAATGACTATAATTTGACAGCAGTCACAGTATAACAACTAGAAAGCTAGCTCCACAATTCAGGAACATTACGCACGAGTGTAAATAGTTAAATTCCTCACATTAAGTACAACTATACATTTGTGGTGAAATGTAATATGAAAAGACAATAGCGAATTAAAAAAAAAAATTGTTAAATTGGTTTCAGAAATTGCTAACTCTAGTAATTCCTCAATTTGGAATGTGAAAAAAAGGAAAAGTGAATGTATGATACAGTATAAATATGAATTAAAAGACATTATACAGTTAACTAGCGTATTTTTCTAAGTTGTAAGTACACACACACACACACACACATATCTTTATATAAAATCTTTATTATCCGTAAGGAAATATACATATATGCGGCCCCCCATTCCCTAAATTTTGTTAATGCGGCTCTCGATACAAAAAGGTTGCCCACCCCTGCTTTACACAATCTAAGTTTAGATCAAATCATTAAAAAGCCAACTAGATTAAACAACACATTAGATCTCTTCTTAACCAACAGACCTGGATTAGTAGTTGATTATGAAATTATCCCTGGTCTATCAGACCATGAGATCATAAAAATACACAGTCAGATAAAAGCAGTAGCCAATACAAAACCCAAAAGAAAAATCTTACTCTGGAATAAATGTAACCTAACACAACTACACCAAGCTGCACTAAACTTTCAACAAACATTCTTATTAGAAAAAGACATTATTAACCAACCAGTCGATGACCTCTGGAATTTCATTAAAAACCATCTTAAAAGCATTATAGAAAATCATATACCAACTAAATACATATCAAACAAAATAGATAAATGCTGGTTTAATAATAGACTAAAGAAGCTTTGTAAACAGAAGGTAAACCTATATAAAAAATTTAAAGAAACTAATGCAGAAAGAGTTTACAAAAAGTATATAAAAATTAAACACTTAACCCAAAAAGTAAGCAGACAGCTGCAGGGTGAATACATAAACAATGTAATATCTAAAGATAACAACAAAAACCTATGGTCATACATTAAGTCTAAGAAAATGGAAACAACAGGCATAGCGCCATTAAAAGATGAACATAACATAATACATAATGATAATGAAACTAAAGCAAACATCCTAAACAAATACTTTGCATCAGCATTCTCAGCCCCAGGAGACAAAGACATATTACTGAATTTGAACCAAGTAAACAACATAGAAGATATAGTAGTACAAGAAAATGGAATTCAAAAACTATTAGCCAACACCAAACCAAATAAAGCTTCTGGACCTGATGGTATTCCAGCTAGATTACTCAAAGAACTAAGCAATGAGCTAGCCCCAGTGTTCAAAATACTCTTTCAGGCTTCACTTAACCAGGGCAGAGTACCAAAGGACTGGAAAGAAGCTAATGTCACCCCCCTATTTAAAAAAGGAGAAAAATCTGACCCAGGAAACTACAGACCAGTATCACTTACCAGCATCACATGTAAAATCCTAGAACACATAATATGTAGCAACATCATAAACCACTTAGACAAACATAATGTCCTCACAACATACCAACATGGCTTTAGGAAATATAGATCATGTGAAACACAACTAATAGGACTAATTGATGATTTTTCAAAAGGTTTAGATAATAGTGAACAAATAGATGCTATCTTACTAGATTTTTCTAAGGCTTTTGACAAAGTACACCACCATAGTTTGCTTAAAAAATTAAAATATTTCGGCATTAATGGTTCACTGCATCAGTGGATTAAAGATTTTCTGATAGGGAGAGAACAAACTGTAATAATAAATGGCTCTAAATCAACACCGATAACAGTAAACTCAGGTATACCTCAAGGAACAGTCTTGGGTCCACTACTATTTTTAATTTACATAAATGATTTACCAAATTGCATTACTTCAGGAACAAAAGTCAGATTATTTGCAGACGATTGCATAATACATAGAACAATAAAAACAACACAGGACACAGATATTTTACAAAGAGAATTAGATGAATTACAGAAATGGGAATCAAATTGGAGCATGTCTTTCCACCCAGAAAAATGTCAGTTGTTAAGAGTAACAAAAAAACTAAAACAAATTAATTCCACTTATCTTATTCATGGCAAACCAGTAACACAGACTAAAAACGCAAAATACCTAGGTGTTATAATAAATGAAAAACTGTCATGGAACCCGCATATTGATGAAACTACAAAAAAATCAAACAAAGCATTAGGATTTATTAAAAGAAATTTCTATAAATCAAATAAGAACATAAAACTAAAATGTTATTTAACCTTTGTTAGGCCAATAATAGAATATGCATCCTCCATTTGAGACCCCTCAACTCAAGAAAACATTAAAAAACTGGAACAGACACAAAATAGAGCAGTGAGATTCATAACAAACGAATATTCACATTTAACTATAGTAACACCTTTAGTAAAATCACTAAATTTAGAAAGCCTTCAGGACAGAAGGCTCAAAAGTAAAGTAGCAATCATACATAAAACACTGAACCATAATCTTCAAATACAAAAACAAAATTTAATAAAATACTCTGAAAGATAAAGGCACATTCCTCGTCCCATATGCTAGGACAAATTTGTACAAACACTCCTTCTTCAATAGTGCTATTAGAGCATGGAATGGGTTACCTGATCTAGCCAGGAAAACCAGTGACTTGGCTGAATTTAAGTCATTGGTTAACATGCATGACTAAATGCATGACGCGTAGGACGTAATCATCTTCTTTTTTGAAGTAACGTCTGTATCATATAAGATAAGATAAGATTTAGAGGATATGTTTCAGGTGCTATACTTTAGAGGATATGTTCAGGTTATTTACTTTAAAGCATATGTTTCAGGTGATTTACTTTCGACGATATGTTTCAGGTGATTTACTTTAGACGATCTGTTTCAGGTGCTATACTTTAGAGGATAAGTTCAGGTTATTTACTTTAAAGCATATGTTTCAGGTGATTTACTTTCGACGATATGTTTCAGGTGATTTACTTTCGACGATATGTTTCAGGGGATTTACTTTACACGATATGTTTCAGGTGATTTACTGTAGACGATATGTTTCAAGTGCTTTACTTTAGACGAAATGTTTCAGATGATTTACTTTGGACGATATGTTTAAGGTGACTTAGGGGATATGTTTCAGGTGATTTAGGGGATATGTTTCAGGGGATTTACTTTAGAGGATATGTTTCGGGGATTTACTTTAAAGGATATGTTTCAGGTGATTTACTTTAAAGGATATGTTTCATGTGATTTAGGGGATATGTTTCAGGTGATTTACTTTAAAGGATATGTTTCATGTGATTTAGGGGATATGTTTCAGGTGATTTAGGGGATATGTTTCAGGTGATTTACTTTAAAGGATATGTTTCATGTGATTTAGGGGATATGTTTCAGGTGATTTAGGGGATATGTTTCAGGTGATTTAGGGGATATGTTTCAGGTGATTTAGGGGATATGTTTCAGGTGATTTAGGGGATATGTTTCAGGTGATTTAGGGGATATGTTTCAGGTGATATGTTTCATCAAGATATTAGGTAGAAGCAGACGTATAGAGAGAAACATGTTTACAGACAAGATACTAGCAGAACGTACACAAGCGATGTCATACGGCCATACAAAGACATTGAGAACTTACATATAGGCGCACTTAAGACACAGGTAGACATACAAACATACGCAGATCTATCTTTACTGAAATCGATACATACAGGATACCATATTAAATGGCGCCCTAGTTTCCAGTTATCCTCACGGTACATGTAATCCAATCAGGAACATGAGGTTTTAGTAACTGAAATAAGTCCTTGGATGTTGATCGTCCACGAGTAAAAGTACAGTATTATAGTTTCAGAGGTCAAGTGAATTCCAAGATCGATAATCAAACTCTATGTACAAACTCAGGCTATAGATAATCAGACTCTCTGTAGGAACTCAGGCTATAGAGCAAGTCATGAGCTCCTGTTGGACGTGTAGAACTAGATTGAAGACTATCGATACTTCGCCGTGTCCACTTCCTTAAACTTCTTCTCGCTCGACGCCCAGTATTTACAGAAAGGAAGTTGATACATTTAGACTTTGTCATTCTTATCATGGTAACTGTCTCATCAACTAGCAAGTCATATGATACTAATACATATGTTTTAAACAAAAATAATAATAGGCCTACATATGTTTTTAAGCGAAGTGTTGTGTGTTTTAAAAAAATAAGATACTGAATATTTGTTTTAGAATAAAGATACAGATATTTTCCTTTTGTAAATTAACCGGTCTACAAGAAATAAAAATGTCTGGACATTAGAAGACCAAAATATTTTTTGGTTTTGGATCTTCGGGCAGTTTGAGCTCGTCTACCTGATTTCAAAAGACCGCAGCCTTGCGATGCTAATACTTCAGTAGTCAACCTCAAGAAGAAATAAGCACTGAAGTCCCCTAGGCTTTGAGAATATCAGTATTTTCTTTGACAGCAACTGAGTTGGTACAAAGCATATTGGAAAACATTCATTTAAAATACACCAGATAGGATGGGAGAGGTAATAGGACGCATTGGCAACCCAGATTCATTTACCTAAGACATTACCTATAAAATTACCGCCTGCTAGTGTGGTATGATCTTTGGACTGTCGATCGATGGTCTCTATGGTCCCGTGTTTGAACCCTATTAGCAGCCATTCTCCATCGTCCAGCGGGAGGTGTGGGCTAGGCTATAAGGAACATATGTACATCATTTTACAAACAAGGCCCAAGAATTTGCCGTTGTCTGGGCGCATTTCTTGTCTCTTAAGAAAGAATGGGCTGTAAAGAGGAATATTGTTCTGTTGTTCCATACTGTACAAGTGTTATCGTGTCGAGACGAAAGATTAGTTGTTGTTTTATTTTCTTAATTTAATATTCAAGATAAGTATTCTTAAAAGCATCTAATTAACAAAATTTTTCAACTGATTTGGACGCAAATAAGTAAACAAATAAGCGCAATTTTGGTAAGGTCATTCAAGTTGCCCAGTGAGTCATACCATTTCAAATAGGCTGTTTATTGAGTGATGTCTTTGCTTACTCCAGTCACAAAGGCATTCCTGGAGGTTTACGGTTGCCTCAGTATTCCCAAGCCTCTAAATCGCTCCAGAAAAAAGAATTCCCGACATTTTAAACCAATACACCATCGGAATGCCCAGGCGTGTGAAGATGCTATAAACTGTTAAAACCACCTACACTTGAATGGAGCCACTGACACCTCCACAATTGGGAACGCACAGCTCATGTGACTTGTTAAGTTGGGACCTCTCGTGTTTGGGGGCTACTCTCTCTTTCTTTATGGCACTCAATTCACTCTAGTCCCCCCACCACCATTCTCTCTCTCTTCCTCTTTCTCTCTCAATCTTTCTCACTCCTTTAGTGTTTTTTGTTTGTTTGTTTAACTCATTAGTATAAAGTTTTAAAACTGCACAAGTGTTTCAAGTGAATATTTTGTATTTTCAAAATTCAATGTTAGACATTCAGCGTTTCTCTAAACCTAAACCCTCACACCTAGGAGATGGAGGGGACTGACGTTCTAAAAAAACGAGGGAGAGGGATTCGTTCTTATTTTTTATTTTTCAAGTACTAAAATATAGTGTTAAGAGGCGCGGTGGCTGGGCGATAAAGCACTCGGCTTCCGAACCGGGGGTCCCGGGTTCGAATCCTGGTGAAGACTGGGATTTTGGGATCTTTGGGCGCCTCTGTGTCCAGCCAGCTCTAATGGGTACCTGACATTAGCTGGGGAAAAGTAAAGGCGGTTGGTCGTTGTGCTGGCCACATGACACCCTCGATAACCGTAGGCCATCAGAAACAGATGACCCACAAGGTCTGAAAGGGTAACTTTACTTTTTGATATATATATATAGTGTTATTGCATTGTATTCCATAAATAGGAATTAATTTAGTAAAAACGACACTTTTACCTATGTTTAATTAATTAAATTAGGTGAAGTCTATTCATGTCTTACAAAGATATTTCATTGAGTTTTTGAGTGTGGCTTCCGCAATAACGTTGACTTTACAATCCTTTTGACTCCCAGTGGAGCATAGGACCCGCCACAGTACTTCACAATCGACTCTCTTCTGAGCACATCCCCTCGGGTCCATGTCCTGCCCTCCTAGCCTTTTGGTTTGCTGAACCCAGTGTTTCTCAAAATGTGTTCCGCGGAACCCTAGTGTTCCGTGAGGCCTGAATAGGTGTTCCTCGAACTGCTGGAATAATTTAAACCACCACGTGAATTAATCTCACAAAAAAAAATAATCAAAGTGTTTCGCTAAATACCCAGAATTTACGAAGTGTTGCGTTAAGGAAAAGGTTTGGGAAACACTGGCTTGATCATTTCAAAAAACATCTTCAGGAGTAGACATTGAAGTCAAAACGGTCAAAATTTGTTTCGAAAAACCAACAAACAAAAGGGCCGCTATAAGACGTCTTGATGAAAACTGACGGCATCAAGTCAATTCTAAACGTACACCATGTACTGCCTCGAATGTCTGTGTATCCGGCCCGTTTCATCCTTTCTGAATTCAACTGACTAGAGTAGGAGACGTCCGGAAAATTTCTGAAACTCCAAAGGCAGAAAAACGAAACTATGGGCGCCGGAAAGCAGTTTACTGGCTACGGGGGTCCGCGAATGTGTTGTATTTTTTTATTTTATTTTATTTAGGGAGGCGTCACTCTAAATCAGATGTTCTCAAACTTTTTGACCCGGGGACCACATTTAGTCAAAACAAAATTAATTAATTAGTACTAAATGATTAACTAATTGGTTATTTTTTTGGATTAACCATTGTATTGCTATCGACTATAAATAATTATGCAAAATTTCAACTTGATTCGAGAATGGGAAGTGGGAGAAAAAAAACAACAACGCATCAACATATAATAAGGGGACTAAATTCATATATACATCTGCAGCTTTCATTAAGTAGCATTTATTCTCCTTATTTTGAAATCAAACAAAATAATTATTCAGTAACAATTAATTAACTAATTGTTTTTGTGTTTTTTTTAATCATGTCTTGAATAATGAATAGCTGTGAAACGTTTTAAATTGTTCCGAGAATGGGATATGGGAGAACAAACGTTCAAAAGTTTTACAATACAGACAGACAGATAGACAGACAGATAGACAGACAGATAGACAGACAGATAGACACACAGATAGACACACAGATAGAGTGAGTTGATATAAGCTTTGTAAAAAATAAGCGAGTAAAAAGTTTGATGGATAGATCAATGGAATAAAAAAAATGTGTTTGACGTTGACCAAAGAACTTTTATTATAAGACATACTAGGAGGCGTTTTTTTTTTGTTGAGGGGAAGTGGTCATTAAAAACAATTGAGACAAAAGTCACGAACAGGATTCGAACTGTACACTGACACACCAAAAAAAAAATCTAGCTATTTATAGATGTTTATTCCATTTCTGAAAATCCCCTATTCAGAGATAAGTAACAATGATACATTTTGATAGTTCTGTAAAAAAAAAAAATTTGTAAAACTACACATCACACTAAGACAGATACAAATGAAACAGCAGGCTACTGTATCCCAAACTGTCAAATGACCATAAAATTGATTAGAATGAGACAAATGCACACCGCCATGTTTGTTAAAAAAAAAAAACACGCCACAACAAGAACGTAAAATGACAGGCGAGAATCTACGAGATGTACACACCCACGTCACATGACACCAGTGCCCAGATTACGAATGGGTTGCCCCAGACCCCTGATTCTAGCGTAACATGAGGGAACCATTAGGGACCGGAACTGAAGCGGGCCTTTGTCGTATCATGTTGCCCAGGCAATGGGTAGAGGTTTGACAGCCAGGAGCCGTGATTTACTGTTCCCCCACCCTTCCACTGTTGTTGTTTTTTTGTTTCCTCTTCCTCCCCAATACCCTGGCTGTCTCCTCACTCCTCCCATCTCTCACTCCCAAATCACGTCTTCAAACCCAACCCAACCCACCCCCGTCCTAGAAAGTCATGGCGCGAAACTTTTTTGACAACCCCGAACGTAAACTCTAAAAGTGCCACTACTAACCAGCGGAACTTGGAAATATCTGAGCGAGATTAAGGCGAGAACATTAAACAAACACAACTTTCAACTTTAGACCAAACATTTCATAGGAGTCACCTCCCCCCCCTTTCCACCACCCCAGATCCCTGGCATCTTACGTGTTTGTGCTATTTTTTGTCTTAGTTACTCTGGCAAATTTGTACTTATGTCACAATCTTAATGTCAACATACTAATGAATTGCTATAAGCTGTAGTTGTAATTATAGTTAAACGAAGTAAGCTCTCCCAAAGTAGTACGCTCTCTTACTATGGGGCAGATGATGTAAAGCTCTTATGGCCTATGGTTAACGAGGACGTCATGCGGCCAGCACAACGACCAATCGCTTGTAAAGTATGTTTCCCTTTCAGACCTTGAGATCTATGGGGCAGATGATGTTAATGTCATCTGTTTCTATGGCCAACTGTTAACAAGCAGGGTGTCGTGTGTCCAACTCAACGACCCACCACCTTTACTTTCCTCAACTAAAGTCAGGTACCTATATGTGCTGGCTGGACTCAGGGGTCCTGAAATTCTAAGTTTCAGTCTTCACCGAGATTCGAACCCAGGACCCCCGGTTCGTAAGCCAGGCGCTTAACCACTCAGCCATCGAGCCCCCCCCCCCCCCCCGCTTGTACTCTCTACTAATGTGGAGTGCTCTGACGCTTTATAGAAATCAAGAAAAATCCAAGTTAGAAACCCAAGCGCGTTACCCTCAGACCACCTCGACGTATGTTATTAATCAAAGATAGGGCTTAATTCATAATTAGAGCAGGACTTTTGTGCTATTTCTGGTAGTCTTCTTTTACATGTTTACCGATTCTCCACTACAAAGGAAAGTTCGTCAGAAAACTAAATAGCGAAAAAAAAAACAAAAAAAAACACTCTGCTTTCTCAGACTGAATGCGTTGTTTATGGTTTTCTTAGACTGAATGCGTTGTTTATGGTTTTCTTAGACTGAACGCGTTGTTTATGGTTTTCTTAGACTGAACGCGTTGTTTATGGCCATCAGATTCTGCTCATAGTGTTGATGGCTATTTATTTACTGGTGGAATGATGCGACATTATCAAGTCAAGGTATTTCTTCTTTTGCATCATCGTACCGTCAAGCCCCCCCCCCTCCTTATTTTTTCCCCTATTTTTTTGTTTCGCCCCTCCCTACCCAGGGGATAGTGTTTATAGATACTCTGACTTACAGGAATCTCTAAAGCGCTCAAACACACACAAATGCAGGGACGCACACACATACACTCACACACACAACCACACAAAACCACAAACACACAGGCCAACAAAAATCTGTGAAAAGACGAACAGAATTTTTTCAACAGAAAAGGAAAAAAAAAGGGCGGAGGGGGGGGGGGCTGAGGGAGAAGGAGGAATGTGACGAGAGGGGATGAGTGGGAGGGGGGGGAGGAGAGAGGCCGGGTGGGAGGGTCGACCCGTGTTAAGACATGATTTATGGCCGAGGAAATGGTGAAAACGGTCAAAACTCAACCAGGAAGAAATGGCAGACAGTGACGGGATAGAAGGGAGGGGGGGGGGAGGTAGATGAAATGGAGAGAGAGAGAAAAAAAAATCACGACATTGTAGAGCATGAAATAGAAGACTAGAGAATTACAAATGAATGCATCTTGCAGACGTGGTAATGTTTCCTCAAGAGGCTCACCTTCGACCTACCCCCCCCCCTCCTCCAAGTCTCTATTTAAACAACAAACTTTCCTGCGTTGGACGTGGGACTATTGGAATCTAGGAAGTATATTTAAACACACACAAAAAAAAATTCCTGGGTTGGGCTTCTGGCTATTTTGATGAACCCAAAACTTTTCATTTATTTATTAATTACTTTTTAAAAGTCTGATTTCATTTCAAAAGAATAAATAAAATTCAACTCCGCAATCAACTCACATAAAAATTAAATACCATCAATAAGTAAACAAATCAAGAAAGAAAACTCTACATCTTGTCGGGTCCTGAAGAAAAAATAATATAGTAGATTAGACTACTAGGTGGACTCTTGTGACACAATGATAAATAAAAGTAAACTACACAGCAACATCGACAATAGCTGGAGAATTGAAATGTAAAAAAAAAAATAATCCTTTAAAAAAAAAAGCCTATCTAAGGGAAAGAACTCCTCACTTACAGCTATATTCTCTATCATATAGAAGCTATTGCCCTTATTCAATATCAAACAAAATAATTAATTACTAATAATTAGTTGACTAATATTTTTTTTGTTCATTGATTCATGATTTGTTAGGTACAATAAATAATTGTTTAAATTTTCAACTTGATCTGAGATTGGATGTAGGAAAATTAACGAGTACAAACTTTGTACCAGTGACAGAGTCGATGTAATCTCTGTAATAAAATCAACATGTGAAAGAAACTCAAACGTTATTAAAAATGTTCCATTTTTTTAAAACTATATTCAATTTGATAAGAAAAGAATTAAAGAATCGATTGCCATGCAAAACCAAGGGGGAAAAAATCAAATAAAGCAAGTGTGTTGACCTTAAAGACAAAAAAATTAGCTAAAAATATTATGGAGATCAACTGTAGGTAAACAAAATAAATATTACTAGTCGACCGGCGGCGTAGCATACGCCAATATTTTGCAGAGCCAACCTTAGGCCACTGCAACCTATGCGACCGTAGTAAGCCCAGCACTTTGATAGGACCCGCGCTAATTCTAGGTGTATAAATTATTAAATTAAACCATTTTATAACTTATAACAGATTTCGATTTAACAGGAGGTCCTGGAAATCTCCTGAAACTGCAAAATATACTAAAAAGTCCTGGAAATATCCGGAAATTATTACAATCTTTTGAAAACTCATACCAATCTCCTGAAATATACAGACGAAAATTGTCTTTTTTTTTTCACTCTTAAATTACCTAGGATAACTCCGTCCATCCGAGTTGCAAAAATAAAAGAGTGATCTTTCCATTGTGTCCAAACTCTTGAGCGTACTTTGTTGCTTCGATAGTTACTACAGAGTAGATTACTCCCCCCCCCCCTCCTTTTTTTAACTTGAGGTTGAAATTAAAACAAAGAGTGATATTACAACGGTCCTGCCCCGCTATTTTGTGACTACCTGTTCCCCCCCCCCCTCCCCTTTTGTTTTCTCGTGGACTATCCGCAGAGTGATCTTTCCTTTACTCCTTAGTACTCGTTTAAACTGTTGAGGGAAAAAGAATTATAGACATCACTATTGAAGATTTTCATAATACTATAAATAGCTGGCCTTTTCTGTGTATCCAATTGAAAAGTATACATATATTTATAACCTATTTTGTTGCATAGAATATATGTATATAGTCTTTGATTTTCAACTTAGTTGCCACAGCATAATGGCAAACTATACTGATTGTATGTCTAGGGCTGGAAAAGGGACAAGCTAAGGAAACCGACAACTATGAACAATTCTGAACAAAGTTCCTTATATTTGTTGTTGTGATAATATAAAATTAGTTGATTTATTAATGCAATGTATCTTTTGGAAAGTGAATAAAAAAAAAAAGAGAATAACTGAGTACTGACAACACACCATCAATAAAAATTTCTGTGTGTGTATGTGTCCCAGAAATGTTGGACTTTACTAGTAAATAAAGACATTGACCTTCAAAACTTCGAAGATCATGCATTTCGTGTGAGATGTAAGCCCATGTGGGATGTATGCGGACCTTAACGTGTCTAGAGCTTGAAAATAGGACCAGCAAATAAACGCAATAACTATGAACAATTTCTGAACAAAGTTGTTACATTTGTTTTTGTTGTTTTTGCAATGTAATCTTTTGGAAAATGAAATTTAAAAAATATTCATTAAAAAACAAAACTAAATACAATTGTTACTTAGAAATAAGAAAAGGAAAAGAAGTTAAAAGAATAAAAAAGTTACCAATATGTAACCATTAAACTAGAAAGAAGTGAATGTACATATCGCAATACATTTTACATACTACAATCATAATAACTATATCAGACTCCCGTAAACTTTGATGGTAAACATCGAGGTTTCAAAAGGAAAAAAATTGTTATTAGATGAATTGAAATGTATCTATCTTATGTTAGTTACTAAAGTTATTGGCCTTTGAATATTACCTTGCTTTTTCAACTAGGACTATTTTTAAGGTATTAATTATATTACCTCATAGTTTTAAAAAAAATTGTTTTTCTTATCTAAAAAAAATAACAAAAATTATAATATTAACTAGAAAGGAATACTTAAACTATTAATTACATTAGATATTCATCTCACGGGCTCAAAGTTTATCAACAGACAACTAAGTCCGGAGACTAATCTTCACAAGACAGATCAAGTTTTGTTTGTTTTCATTAATCTTAAATTTTCTACCTACTATTTATGTAGATTCACTATTTTAATTACTAATTAAGTATGGATTAATCATATTTCAAAGTTTAATTTTAATTCTTTATAATATTTGTGAAATGTGAGAACTTATAATAATAAAATAACGCCCACAAAAGAGGCTGAGGGCCCAAAAAGAGGCATATTAAGTCCAAAAAAGAGGCAAAGAAAAGAGGCCTAAGGCCCAAGGATTCCTATGATGACAAAGCTAAAATTGCATTACTATTATGTAAAGTAATGAAGTAGAGGTTAATCATGTTTCAAATTTCCTCTTTAATTCTTTATGATTTTATATTTGTGAAGTGTGAGGACTTACAAATAAAAATTAAATAAAAATAAAAAAATATTAAAAAATAAATAAAAATTTTTAAAAAGCCCACAAAGAGGCTGGAGGGCCCAAAAAAAGAGGCATATAAAGCCCCCCAAAAAAGAGGCAAAGAAAAGAGGCCTAAGGCCCAAGGATTCCAATGATGACAAAGCTAAAAATGAATAACGCAAATTCTGAGGTTTCCTATAAAACAAAAAAAAAAATAACACACTATACTTTCACTCTGCCTGAAGCATTAGACCACGATTAGACTTTCACATTTTGAAAGTGGCTCAACTTTAAAACTGATTTAAGAACAAACATGTGGATGTAAATGTGTATTTTAGAAATATAGGCTAGTGCATTACATACAAATATTGCACTGGATTTTAGCTCTACTCTTTGATCTAGTTGGCAACACTGAATGTAGCGTCCTTGACATTGTTTCGTTGATTGCGGAAAAAAATAAACTCAAATAGATAAAGCGGCAATATTTTAAGAATGTTTTATGTACCTGTTAAACAGGTATCTATGTATCTATGTATCTATGTATCTATCTAGCTATCCGTCTGTCTGTCTGTCTGTCTGTCTATCTATCTATCTATCTATCTATCTATCTATCTATCTATCTATCTATCTATCTATCTATCTATCTATCTATCTATCTATCTATCTATCTATCTATCTATCTGTCTGTATGTATGTCTTTCTATCTATCTATCTATCTATCTATCTATCTATCTATCTATCTATCTATCTATCTATCTATCCATAAAAAAAACTTCCCTCACCCCCCTACGGGTGCCATCTTCTCACCACACACACACACACACACACCACCACCACCACCACCTCAAAGGTCATAAGAGGAGATAGCATGAAGGTCACGAGTTAAAAACTTAATTTTTGTCTCTTATTTATTTTATTAAATTTTTAATTTCCTCCACCTCTCTTAAATGTAGGAGAAATGGGAGGTGGGCAGACGTCGCGCGTGAGCACCTCAGCACGTGTTTTCCCATCATTCCGAATGCACTTGCAGCGACCTGGAACACTACAAACACTGTCGGGGAATCTGTGGGCGGGATGGACACAATCTCATTAGCTCAGATACCTCCGCCATAATATTTGTTTCAGGAAGGAGGGGGGGGGGGAGAGGGGGAGTTAAAGTAATACTAGTCTTACAATTGAAATATTCAAGCTGTTTCTGCTCCTAGAAGTGAAACAAATCAACGGGCGTGTCACTCGTGATAAAATCACTGAGGCTTGTCTGAGCTGGGTGAACGGTGGTTTCCTCCCCTTGAGTCAATGCCTTTAAATAAATAAGTAAATCTGGAAGTACTTCTTCCATCCGCTGCATCCACGGACACTGTTCAGCGCAATGAAATGTCGTTACAGCAATCGTGGCTCTAGAGGAGCACATTGGATCAGACCAATAAAGATTGCTGTCAAGTCTCTTAACGACTTCTGGTGTCATGTGATCAAAAGAGAAGATAGTAGCATTGATCTCGGCGAGGCAAATTATTCGCTTGCTTGACTTTCGCGTAGTACTGACACTGCTTGGAGTAACATTCACTGGAGTCTATTCTAAATGTCAATGGGGTTGAACAATCGTCATTGGTACGAAGCGCACAAGTTATCGGATTAAAACAATGACCCGACCGAGCTCTGACCTATATGGTTAGAGCAAATAATAATTAAAATACAAGAACATTTAAAAAGATAAACGCAAAATTAATAAATAAATACACAAAAAATAAGCGAAACTTTTGATGCTCTGTCTTTAAAGCTCCCACTTTTTAATTTGCTTCAATTATTTCTGTGTTTTTATCATGTGGCCTTTAGTTGACTAAAATTCAACGAACCAAAACGTTCCTGTTATTTGGTTTCCAAGTCTTGACATACGAATTAGGAAAAAGTATATTGATCATTACTGGATAAATAATACAAGCTTTATCGATTACAATTTTAAAAAGTGGTTCAATGAAAAACATTTAAATCTATTTAACAAGAAAATAAAAAAATTCAAAAACAAAATCAATCCCTATTTTAAGAAAACGAAATCATTTCTCATTGTTCTTGTAACTTCTGCAAGGAGTCTTTCCAGCGAGCATTGCATAATCAGGCTCTTCTTCAGCTCAAGGAGATGTGGACTGGAACTTTAAGCCTACATGTATTACTTCACTTCACCTTGACATAACCCTTAGTCTTTTGGACCGTAGGGGCATCACACAAGATTTGTCAGCCGTCTTTCTCCATTCCACTCTGTCTTTTTATTCTTGCCAAGAACCTCTTTCAATGGCAGGCCTGTCCAATCTTTTATGTTGTCTTCCCATCGCTTTCTCTGACTACCTCTTCTTCTTTTTCCTGGTACTGTTCCCTGAAGGAAGATCTTTGCGAGCCTCGAAGACCTTGTAATATTGCCATAGAGTTTGAGTTTGCGTTTTTTTTTTCAACATTAGTGAACAGATCATCAGGACCTACTAACTCCTTGTGTTTTAGTGAGTAGGTCATCAGGACCTACTACCTCCATATGTTTATATACGTCTATTTCTTGGTTCAAGTCTTAACTGTATACAAAGCAATATTTGAGTGGATTGCAGTAATTAGCGCTGTTAAAGAAAAGACCTAAATACAATTTTGTTTTCAAATGACTGTATTTTTAAAAATTATAATGTAATGGTCAAACCAGAGTTTACACTGTGTGACCAATAAACGTCTCCCCCCCCCCCCCCAAAAAAAAAAAAGAACTTCAAGGACAATTGTTAGATTTGTTTTGCAAATATCGGTCCACCCAGTATCCAGCTTTTACCTCTACAGAGAATGTGCAAGCTATTGGTGGGAATGTTAATATATCAATAAGAGATGAAAAACATGCCTTTGTGGTCTCTTGGTGAAAGTCAATAAATAAAGGGAAACAATCCAACAATCATTGGTGTCGGGACATATTTTATTTTTACTTTGTTTTTAGTTTGCTTACATCAACTCACTCTGTCTGTCTGTCTGGTGTACCCATTCTCGGATCATGTTGAAACTTCGCATAATTATTCATTGGCATAGACAAGACTTGAAGCAATAATTTTAAAAAGTAACTAATTAGTCTACTAATTACTGGTACTTAATTATTTTGATTCATAACAACAAGGTAAACTAGTCCTCCAGTATTCACAAATATGTCTAACTTTGTTGGGTTTAGTCCCCTTAAATAATTGTTAACCCTATTGTTCCCTCATGGATTCTCCCATCAAGTTAAGTTGATACTTTAACAATTATTTGTTGTACCAAACAAAATATGAATCAATAAAGTAAAGTAGTTATAAGATGTAAAGTTGTTTTTTTCAAACCTAATCTATATAACATATACTATGCATGATAAATAAAGGCCTATAGTTCTCTGATTAATAATCCATTCTATATTAATTCCGCTAAATGGTATTTTATTATTTATAAACTTTGAAAACTAAATATTATTACTTTTCTGAGACAGAAGAGCGATCTTCAAGATTTCCCTAACAGTTTAAACAAGAGTTACGTACATAAAGATATTATTTAAAATGTGTCTGTTTCCGGTTTAGATATGATGTATAAACCATATATAGATCTAGGTCTGTGACACTAAGTTTGCTATATTAATATGCTTTTCTGAAAGTTCTCAATGTAGTCACCTATGTAGTGTTGATTTTAATACTCATTATAAAACAAACATATTTCTATTCTACACCTGGTTTTCCAGCTCTAAACATACCGCGAACATGTCATTTTCAGTCCCCTTTCAGACATTTCCCAGACATTCAAAAATAAAAATGGACATTTTTAACGGCCACCGAAAGGGGAAAAGACGCGATTAGTTTTGTGTGCAATGACTGTCCGTCCGTCCGTCCGTCCCGTTTAGATCTCGTAAACTAGAAAAGATATTGAAAATCCTACATCATGATATTTTAGACCATTCAAAGTTCTGATGCAACGGCTACTTTTCTCTTCTCTGAAAGTGAAAAATTTGATTTTTAAAATCAACTATGCAAGCAGTTTTTTCATAAAAACACACCTTTTTACAACTAGTCACTATTTATAGTAGCAAACATTGTAGGCTGTTTTGTATGGGACACAACCATTTAACATATTTTTAACACATTTAAGCAAAAGGTTTTAGAATTTTTATTGCTAAGTTATGTAAGTTTAGCCATACAAACTACTACATTTACATAGAACATGGTTACTACTTTTTTCAATTTAATATGCATATAAATGGAACATAATTAAAACAACAATTAGTAAGTAGTTTTTCATATTATCGCTTGAACTGCAGTGTAATTCCATCTTCAATATATACCTAAATGAGGATTTTTAAATTAATTTTTTTTCTTACAAAATGTTTTTTTTAATGAGGCTTTGAATAAGAGCTTGACCAAAAACAATTAGATCAATAAGATAATCATTATAAGACATCAGTTAGGCCAGTTTCACATCTAACTTCACCTTCACTTTCACCTATCCCTTGGTCTGCTGGACCGTTGGGGCACCACACAAGATCTGTCAACCTTCTTTCTACATTCTTCTCTGTCATTTGTCTTTGATAAAATTTCGTTCTGATATTCTTTCTGAATATATTGAAACCTGTCTTTTTACCTGCCAGGGTGGATCACTTCGGGGGCCGATTTTGAGTTTGTGTTTCCACACAAACTGTCTTTGTAACCTTGTAAGAAATTCAACTTATGCTTTTTAACTGAGCTGGAGGCGCATAGACTGATGTATATGACTGATGCAAAAAAAAAAAAAAGTCTCAGATTTTTTAAAATTTCGTTCCACTTTTTTTCCGGTCATTAATTTTCATTTCACACTAGTTATTAAAAAACATTGATAAGGCTTGAAATGAAGACTACCCCCCCCCCTCACAGTTATGGTGTTTTTTCTCTTTCGTTTAGTTATGCCATCAAAATGTGGACAATACTAAGCGGCAATAGGCGGGGGAGAAAGAAAAGCGCCATCTGTCGCTTTGTAGGAATCAGACGTCTAATTATATCCCTTGACATTTCCCGAATCCTTTAAAAAATCATTCTCTAAGTAACAGCTTATCAGTATCTAGATTCTACCTAGTGACAAACACACTAATTGAATGTTTTTAAAAAAAAAAAATTCCAAAAAAAAAAAAAAAAAAAAAGAATCCCCCCCCCCTCCTAACCCGAACCATTCCACTTTCCTTTTTTTCTCCTCGTTAAAAGAAAAACACTTTCACGTCTGCCATTTTGTGTCCATCTACACCGGTGCTGACTAGTTTTTTGTTGTTATTTTTTTTTTTTTTTGACGTTTGGAAATCACTCGCCAATGGAATCACGTTTTCACAACACGAGCCTGACACGAGAAGACGTCTGCAAATTGAGCAGAACGGAGCGAGAAGAGTGCCTCGCAATTACAGAGGCCTTGGGAAACCAAAAATTAGTTCCAAAGAGAAATTTACATCAGCACGCGCACACGCAAACCCGAAAAAGAATTTGCGCGCGCATTATTGCGCGTCCACTCGTCACGCATTCTCACGCCAAAAAAAAAAAAAAAATTGGTATGGTCCGAAGTAACACCATAGCTAAGCTGTATCGTAAGTCAACTTGAGTGACGGCGGCTAAAGTGATTCTGGAATCGACGTCCAACGCAGCTGTACTATTGGTTTGTTAGTTCAGGCCTTTGATTGTGGGTGGGATAGCATTAGAATAGGCCTAGTCTTAGCAAAACTATGTTTGTTTTTGTCAAAATAATAACAATAATGATCGTGACAAATGACCTCGTAAACACATTCCAGAAGATTCTCAATACATTTCAAGGTACGCTACTGCTGCAGACCTGCAAGATCACCAGAATATGGACACTGTTTAGGGGACTACACTGATTTGTTTTCCCAATAACAAATCTCGACTGACAGTGCCAGAGAACAACTACAGTGAACTACTCATTCTTTTCTATAATAATAATAATAGTAATAATAATAATAATAATAATAATAAAGACGAGCGAAAGTTAAAGCAGACGTAGGAATTAGCAGACGTGAACTAACAAGGTTAAGGTGAAAGGTTAGGGTGTTTAATAATTGATTTACTAAAAAAAAGCTACATTTAATTTCATTGTCACTGTCAGATCTCGAATTTTACAAATATATTGTAAGGATGATATTCTGTGTCCAGTGATCTAGATCAGTGGCTCTTCCACAATGAAACGTTTACAGAGAAATAAAATCCGTTGATCTCCAGAGGCTAGAGAGAAATGAAGTGTTTGAAGTAGATCAGAAAAGGTCAGACAAAGTTAAGCTGTTGATTTATAAATCTCATCTTAAACTCATGCCCCCCCCCCCCCGGTAGCCGGTTGTTTACCATCTACTTGTTACAAACAACCCTTGTACAAATAGTATTTTTTTTTTTAACTTCTATGCGAAGCAGCCAGCGGCTGGTTAAGCACTTTGTCAGCAAACCTAAAAATATGTGACGAAGGGGACCTCCTCCAACCTAGTGATGCCCCACCTTAATTCCACTTGCGGGCCATCTTATTTTCCATTACTAGTGTCGCGGGCCACATCAAGAAAAGGTACAAAAATGAAATAAAATTTACTCAAAACTTTTTATTAGAAGCCCATGGGGATCCACTACTTACATTAATTAATTGGATATTTTAAGTTTTTTTTTGTTTTTTTTTTACGCGTCGGAAAATGTCTTCATCTCTTCATTTCAAATGTGATCAACATTGCAGCCAGCATTACCACCGACTAATTTTCTGGTCTTTTTTTGGTAAATATTTTCATGAATCCTTCAATCTCTAAGCATAGTTTAACAATCTTTTCTTCTCGGCTGAAAACAAGAATACCGCCATATTTGTTTCATAATTCTGTTGTTATGTTGTTTTTCAACTAGCTACACTTTCTTTATAAAACGAACATATTGGCTTATCATCATGTTCCACTAAAATATAAAGATCCATTCACCTTTCCTGCTAGATTTTACATTCCCATGTATCGAAAGTACAAATGTTAAAAATCATGGTACCAATCTATCAGATAAAAAGCGAAGCCTCTATCAAAGGTAAAGACACGTTTTTCAATTTATTATTCTTTTTATGAGAGGATTTTCTACACCTTGTGCCGGCGTGTCAACGCGCCGGATGGAACCACGTCGCGGGCCGAATCTGGCCCGAGGGCCGTATTTTGGGCATCACTGCCTAACCTATAAATTAAATCATTTGTAGAGGAGACGGCGAGGGTTCTTCCAGAAAAGGACGACGACACAATACGTTACGCCCCAGGGAGCTGAGCTGTGTAAAATGAGGATGAATTGTGTAAATAGACCAATGGGACATTTTGGTCTTTCAGTAACACGACCATTTCATTTGTGACATTAGTCTGTGAGTGTTTCGGAGAGAGAGAGAGATGCACGTTAGTCATTATTGGTTCATGTTGGACTAACAGAAGAAATTCGTTTTTAAAATGTAGAGACCTTTGTATTCATTTAGCTGAAGGAATTCGAATTAGTTAAAATTTGAAGTGTCCCTATTCATGTACCCAAGTGTCTTCTATTTGTGTCTCTAAGTATGTAATATTAGTGCCTCAAAGTGTCTTCTAGTTATGTCTCTAAGTATGTAATATTAGTACCTCAAAAAGTCTTCTAGTTAAGTCTCTAAGTATGTAATATTAGTGCCTCAAAGTGTCTTCTAGTTAAGTCTCTACGTATGTAATATTAGTGCCTCAAAGTGTCTTCTAGTTAAGTCTCTAAGTATGTAATATTAGTGCCTCAAAGTGTCTTCTATTTGTGTCTCTAAGTATGTAATATTAGTGCCTCAAAGTGTCTACTATTTGTGTCTCAAAGTATGTAATATTAGTGCCTCAAAGTGTCTTCTATTTGTGTCTCTAAGTATGTAATATTAGTGCCTCAAAGTGTCTTCTAGTTAAGTCTCTAAGTATGTAATATTAGTGCCTCAAAGTGTCTTCTAGTTATGTCTCTAAGTATGTAATATTAGTGCCTCAAAGTGTCTTCTAGTTAAGTCTCTACGTATGTAATATTAGTGCCTCAAAGTGTCTTCTAGTTAAGTCTCTAAGTATGTAATATTAGTCTCAAAGTGTCTTCTATTTGTGTCTCTAAGTATGTAATATGAGTGCCTCAAAATGTCTACTATTTGTGTCTCAAAGTATGTAATATTAGTGCCTCAAAGTGTCTTCTATTTGTGTCTCTAAGTATGTAATATTAGTGTCTCAAAGTGTCTTCTAGTTAAGTCTCTAAGTATGTAATATTAGTGCCTCAAAGTGTCTTCTAGTTATGTCTCTAAGTATGTAATATTAGTGCCTCAAAGTGTCTTCTAGTTAAGTCTCTAAGTATGTAATATTAGTGCCTCAAAGTGTCTTCTAGTTAAGTCTCTAAGTATGTAATATTAGTGTCTCAAAGTGTCTTCTAGTTAAGTCTCTAAGTAAGTAATATTAGTGTCTCAAAGTGTCTTCTAGTTAAGTCTCTAAGTAAGTAATATTAGTGTCTCAAAGTGTCTTCTAGTTAAGTCTCTAAGTATGTAATATTAGTGTCTCAAAGTGTCTTCTAGTTATGTCTCTTCGTGTCTTTTCTGTGTGTCTCCTAGTGTGTTAAAAGTTTCCTTGAAGCCTCTTTAAGTTCTATCATTACTACATTGATCAGTGAGAGGATGTATACAACTAGACATGATTGGACTATTTCATTAGATTGTCTTTCAACATAGTCATAGAACGTAATACAAACTAGTTTTAGAATTAGTGTTCTGACTATGCTTCTAATTCCATATGGGAAAAAAATAAAAGAATCTCTTCTTCCAATTCTGCCGTCTGCCATTACGACCGAGTTACGCTTCAAGTTCCAAGTCTATTACCCATGCTCCTTCAGTCAGTGCTCATTTCCTTTACCCCTATAGCCTCCCGCAACCCATAATTCCTAGCGACGTGTGCGGCCGTCGGTATGGTTTGACAATTTCTAACAGGCAGTTGAACATTTCTAATGAGGTGCCAGAAAAAGAGAACTACCCGGGTAATAATGAAAATGAGCCGGAATACATTCCCCTGCTGACAGCTGTTTTAATTGGGAGAGGTCAATGAGACACAGACAAGAAAAAGGACCCGACATAAGCAACCCCCCCCCCTCGTTTGGCGGAACATTGTCCAACGGACAGATTTAAAAAACAGAAAAGTGAAACGATTATGTCAGGAATGGAAAACACATAAAGTAGTGAAAGTACTCCAGTAGTGAAAGTACTCGGTAGTGAAAGTACTCCAGTAGTGAAAGTACTCCAGTAGTGAAAGTACTCCAGTAGTGAAAGTACTCCGAAACACCATTCTTCTTCCCCATTTATTTGTTGGCATTTGGATGAGAGACCTGGGCTTTAAGTGGAGACTTGATCAAGATGTTTAGAGCCTTAAGTCCATCCAACTCAAGTCTTACTTAATAGTTGTTGAAAGGATTGGGGAGTAAAGGTGACTAGCACTAGACAAATGTTTTTAATAGTGAGAGACTTGACTTAGAATTAAAATACTTCCATTGCCTTATTATTGTGTTCCTCAACGAACCACTTGTCCCAATGCATGACCAGCTCCACCGCTAGGGCGTCTTTTCTATCACAGTTCCACCACTTGTTGTTGTTTTTTATGCACAGTTCCACCTTGTTGAGGCGTCTTCCATATCACAGTTTCACCACTTCAGGCGTCTTTCATATCACAGTTTCACCACTTCAGGCGTCTTTCATATCACAGTTCCACCACTTGAAGCTTCTTTCATATCACAGTTCCACTACTTCAGGCTTCTTTCATATCACAGTTCCACCACTTGAGGCTTCTTTCATATCACAGTTCCACCACTTGAGGCTTCTTGCATATCACAGTTCCACTACTTCAGGCTTCTTTCATATCACAGTTCCACTACTTCAGGCTTCTTTCATATCACAGTTCCACCACTTGAGGCTTCTTTCATATCACAGTTCCACCACTTGAGGCTTCTTTCATATCACAGTTCCACCACTTGAGGCTTCTTTCATATCACAGTTTCACCACTTGAGGCTTCTTTCATATCACAGTTCCATCACTTCAGGCTCTTTCATATCACAGTTCCACTACTTCAGGCTTCTTTCATATCACAGTTCCACCACTTGAGGCTTCTTTCATATCACAGTTCCATCACTTCAGGCTCTTTCATATCACAGTTCCACTACTTCAGGCTTCTTTCATATCACAGTTCCACCACTTGAGGCTTCTTTCATATCACAGTTCCATCACTTCAGGCGTCTTTCATATCACAGTTCCACCACTTGAGGCTTCTTTCATATCACAGTTCCATCACTTAAGGCTCTTTCATATTACAGTTCCACCACTTGAGGCTTCTTTCATATCACAGTTCCACCACTTGAGGCTTCTTTCATATCACAGCTCCACCACTTGAGGCTTCTTTCATATCACAGTTCCACTACTTCAGGCGTCTTTCATATCACAGTTACACTACTTCAGGCTTCTTTCATATCACAGTTCCACCACTTGAGGCGTCTTTCATATCACAGTTCCACCTTCAAAAATAGACCTTTTCTCCACACTCTATCATAGGCTTGCTGCAAATCTATAAATACTGCTGTAGTGTGCTTGTTTTCATTAAACCCTCCTACTGTGTCCTGGTTAAAACGAAAGAGGTGGTCTTCTGTTCTACTTGCTTTCCTGAAGCCAGCTTGTGCATTGTGGAGTGAGCAAGTACTTTCTAGCCACCTATAAAGTCGGTTATTGATCATTTTTTCTGCCATTTTGCCAATGTTGAATGTTACAGATATTGGTCTATAACTTTTGGGGTCTCCAGGTGGTTTATTTTTCTTTAAGATGGGTATTATGTTTGCGGTTCTCCATTCCTGTGGTATGTCTCCAGTTTTCCATGTATGGTTGATAAAGTTAAGTATACAGTTTTGGGCCTGTGGTCCTAGTCCCTGAATCATTTCATTTGTTATTTTATCGGGTCCAGGGGATTTTCTTGACTTGAGGTTTTTTAGGGCAGTACTGAGCTCATGTAGAGTGAAGGGAGTGTCAAAGATCTGATAGTTGACTGTTGGAGCTTTTTCTTCTTTCTTTAAGATATTACTGAAGGCCTGGTCCAGTTGTTTTCTTGGCTTTGACTTGTTAATGCTGGCAAAATGTTTATTGAAGGTTTCAGCCTGTTTAATGTTTTCTGTTATTATGTCGTCAGTGCCTTTTATAGGTTGGGGGTTTGTTATTTGTTCCACCACTTGAGGCGTCTTTCTTATCACAGTTCCACAATGGGACCGTAAAGCCTTTTTTTAGCTTGAAATTGGCTTTGATAAATATTTCTTCAGGTTTTTAAAATAATGAAAAGCAGACAACGCATTCAGAGGAGAGTCGGCAGACGGAGGAGACAAATACGGCAGAAAAGACAGAGTAGAGTCAGAATTCTTAGGAGACAGGTCCATTGAAAACAGCATGATGCCTTTACTGCTTGAGGCTATTTAGTAATGTTTTTGTTTTATCACTTATCACTCCTGGAAGAGCTGGTTACAGGGGTTCTTAGACAGTATTACACGATATTACCTAACGGACAGTATTCTCATTGATAAGACTATTGTTATAACTAAATACGTTTAAACGAGAAGATAACAAAGTAAACAAATCATTCAGTTACTTGTTGGACCAAACTGAGACCAGTTCAAAAACATCCCGTGTTCCCTCTTCTTCTTCTAGGCCAGTTCTAAAACATCTAGTGTGCCCTTTTCTTCTGCTAGGCCAGTTCTAAAACATCTAGTGTGCCCTTTTCTTCTGCTAGGCCAGTTCTAAAATATCCCATGTTCCCTTTTCTTCTGCTAGGCCAGTTCTAAAACATCTAGTGTGCCCTTTTCTTCTGCTAGGCCAATTCTAAAACATCTAGTGTGCCCTTTTCTTCTGCTAGGCCAGTTCTAAAACATCTAGTGTGCCCTTTTCTTCTGCTAGGCCAGTTCTAAAACATCTAGTGTGCCCTTTTCTTCTGCTAGGCCAGTTCTAAAACATCCCGTGTTTCCTTTTCTTCTGCTAGGCCAGTTCTAAAATATCCCGTGTTCCCTCTTCTTCTGCTAGGCCAGTTCTAAAACATCTAGTGTGCCCTTTTCTTCTGCTAGGCCAGTTCTAAAATATCCCATGTTCCCTCTTCTTCTGCTAGGCCAGTTCTAAAATATCCCATGTTCCCTTTTCTTCTGCTAGGCCAGTTCTAAAACATCTAGTGTGCCCTTTTCTTCTGCTAGGCCAGTTCTAAAACATCTAGTGTGCCCTTTTCTTCTGCTAGGCCAGTTCTAAAACATCTAGTGTGCCCTTTTCTTCTGCTAGGCCAGTTCTAAAATATCCCATGTTCCCTTTTCTTCTGCTAGGCCAGTTCTAAAATATCCCATGTTCCCTCTTCTTCTGCTAGGCCAGTTCTAAAATATCCCATGTTCCCTTTTCTTCTGCTAGGCCAGTTCTAAAATATCCCATGTTCCCTTTTCTTCTGCTAGGCCAGTTCTAAAATATCCCATGTTCCCTTTTCTTCTGCTTGGCCAGTTCTAAAATATCCCATGTTTCCTTTTCTTCTGCTAGGCCAGTTCTAAAATATCCCATGTTCCCTTTTCTTCTGCTTAGCCAGTTCTAAAATATCCCATGTTCCCTTTTCATCTGCTAGGCCAGTTCTAAAATATCCCGTGTTCCCTGTTCTTCTGCTAGGCCAGTTCTAAAACATCTAGTGTGCCCTTTTCTTCTGCTAGGCCAGTTCTAAAACATCTAGTGTGCCCTTTTCTTCTGCTAGGCCAGTTCTAAAACATCTAGTGTGCCCTTTTCTTCTGCTAGGCCAGTTCTAAAACATCCCGTGTTTCCTTTTCTTCTGCTAGGCCAGTTCTAAAATATCCCGTGTTCCCTCTTCTTCTGCTAGGCCAGTTCTAAAACATCTAGTGTGCCCTCTTCTTCTGCTAGGCCATCGAGAGTTTCTTCTACTTCTGCTCCGCCAATGCCTCTATTTGTGAATATTTTCACTGCCATCGAGAGTTTCTTCTACTTCTGCTCCGCCAATGCCTCTATTTGTGAATATTTTCACTGCAGAGAATTACGTTATGTCTATTGGAGAGGCTGAAGCCAAAGGCTAACTACTCTAAGTACATCAAAATCAAAGTTTTATTTTATGTGTTCACATTGATGAATCAAAGCACCATTGATTAGAGAATATAGATTTGACTGTTTCCTCTTTCGGTATTGCTTATTTCGTCTTTAACCGACGAAAGCGTAGAAGCAGAAATATTTGGTTTAATCTGCGCTGTGCGTATCTCTCTCTCTCTTTTTTTTTTTTTTTTTTTGTTTATACACCATATATCATTCATTGTCCTAGTGACGTCCTCGTGTTCAGTTGTTTCGCCCTCTGTCTCACCAAAACAGAGATTGACATAATGCTTCCCCCCCTTCTCCCCCCCCCTCCCAAATTAGTCATGAAATATTTCAAGAAGTATAACTCTGTCTGCCTCGTAGGTAGTTACAGGCCGGCATCGGGACGAGACGAAGATGATGTGGTCTCCTGGAAGAGGGGGTGGGGGGTCGTGATGAAATACCTGCTGAGGGAGACGATGACAGGGGCGATGACAGGCGCTGACGACGAATGGGATTGTTCCAGATTGTCAGGGGGAGGTTATCTTGGGATGTTTTGAAATTTGAATGAGCTTGTTAGAAGAGGGAGACCACCAAGCTAGGAAATGTGCGAACTTGCTTGACCTGGACTGCTCACCTCCAATGCTTGCAATGGTAACCAGGAGCGACGAAAGGGGCCCATAACGAAAGAGTTTCAAGAGTCATGCCCAATGAAGAGGGCTATAATTTTGTGTTAACTTTTGTGTAGTCGCTTGTGTAAGTCCGTAGAAAAAAAAATTAATTATTTATAAAATCACGTGCGTATAGCGCAACTTTCATAATTATAGCATGTTTAGTGAGCTACGGTCCAATCTCTTTTGTGGACCAGTTGGGAGGGGGGTGGAGGAGGATATCTGGGAGAAGGTTTCCATGCTGTCTTTAGACAGCCAATACAAATCAACTTGTTCTGTACATTTGGTGAAGAAATTATTATGTCAGCAGCAAGGAATCGAACCTTAGGCTTTATCGAAATATCAATATACATTGTTTTGTTCCGATGTTTTTAAATGTTCTTTTTACATCGTCTCAAGAATCAATGGAAACAAAAATGATCTCCCTGAAAACAACTAAACATTGCTATTGTATAGTGATATATAACTATAACTTATAACAATTGTTTCAAATAAAATATGTTGTTATAGCCAGATCTTTTTTTTTTCCGTGAGTCTCAAACAATAGACGCAGTCTTTAGTGTGTCCCCCTCTTGTGCTGCCCACGACTATACACAAACGATCTTTCATTACGGTACTTTGGTAGTTTTTAAATTTAACTATTTAAACTACAAAGTTGCTGCTAAAACTATATCCTTAAACATTTGTCGTATGTCTTTGTCACAACATTTAGATGGTATGACGTGTTGTGATGCCGGGGATTTTACTTGAATTCAATAGTTAACAAAAAATGAAGATCTAGAATCACCAATGACGAATCTTTTGATAAAACAAAACTCTGGAACTTTATTAAATACAACGTAAGTACAGTTTATGTACAAATTACAAATCAATGAGCATGAACCATATTACAAAGGCTTTTCAAACAGAGCTCTTAGAAAACGTGTCTATCTACAAGAACCTTATTTTATCGACTGACTTTTCTTTCTTACTACCGCCAATTCTCTGGCGCTAACCCTTTTCAAAAATGTCTTTGTTTAAATTCAAATCAACCAATATATTTCAAACATACTAATTACGTCCCTTGGGTAAATCCTGACTTGAATGACAAGTGTCTAAATTTGAGGATTAAATCCCGAGACTCATGTCGAGGGCTTATATTTCTTTCAAAAATGAAATGTACAAACAATTCTATAATGTAATCTGTGACATATTACCCCACTCTCCATTTAGCATTTGTATGGTAATAGAAATGCTCATATGTATTAAAATTATTTAAATATACACAAAATACCATACATGAAATTATAGAAGAATGGTTGAGGTAACATATGACAAAATAAAGTCAACTTGGAGATAAAAAATATGTAAATGCAGTGAATAAAATTATTGATGACTTTGAATACCTGTCTCACTATTCAAGTGGTTATGAAAATGAGACAATATCAAAAGTTGTACAAAGCATAATACTTGGATAAATTAAATCTTGAATTGAATAGGTTATGAAGCTTCATGATGATATTAAAATATGACATAACTCATTTGGTTAGTGCTAATGTGAAAATGTGTACATGGAAAAATATATTGCATATGAAAAATTGACATAGAAAAAAAAATGATGTATACATGACAATCTTCTGAAAAATAATACTCAATGTGAAATAAATCTCAATATGTGTGAAGCAATGAAAAATTCCAATTATATGTCATGTATCTGTAGTGTTATAATAGGATATATGCAATAATATTCGACCTGAAATAAAATACCTGAAATAAAATGCTCATGATTTAAAAATTAAAATGTCTGATGCATGTCATATGCAAAGATGCTGAAACATAATAAACAAAGTATCTTGAATGAGTGACTTTCCTCAGTGGGTTGCTTGGTGCTAAAATAAATGCAACGTCAGATATAGAATACCTGTGGAACAAATAAGTAGACAAATTAATTGATTAAGTACAACTGAATACTGTTCTTCCTTGACGAGTATGAATGATAATGGATCAAGTGACACTAAATATGCTATAGTACATATGTAGAGTAGAAATGTAAAGTTCGGAACCCTTCTGAATTGCCGACATGGATGTGCATTTTCTAAACTTGAAGAAAAGGTCTTTCAGTTTATGAAGCTGTTGTCTCCATGTCATAATGATCTCACAGATAATGTCTGATTGAACCGCGTTTGAGTTTGGTGAAAATAAGAACTGTCCGAAACCAAAACTCAATTTTCTGGTTGATGAACTTTGACGCTGTAGAACAATGGTAGCAGAATGCTTTGCATTAGAATGTTCAATAGAGCAATGACTGAACATGTCTGAGTTCAATCGGTCAATACGGCAATGTTGAAGAAGTTCATTTGTTCCTTTCTGAAGAAAAGTTGCCCCTTGAGTGAACGAAGGATGAAACTTGGTCAATGTTATTGCTTTCTGAGTTTCTTTCAAATTGCAGTACTGGAAATGTTTCAGAAACACTGGTAAAGAAATCTGCATGGTCTGGAAACACTTTAATGTTCTTCACTGTTTGTAGTGCTATGTCATTCAGAGTGATGACTTTGGGACTGTCAATTTGATTTGATGCTGCTATGTCATTCAGAGTGATGACCTTTGGAATGTCAATGTTATTTGATGTTGGTAATGAAACATCTATCTCAGGAATGGGTGTTGATGATGTTTCTTCTTCCTCAGGAATAGTTGCTAAGCTTGTAAAATGTTCAACTTCTGCTTTGATGTCTTCATTATCTGTTTCATGGTAATGTTCAAACATATGAACATGAAATACTCTGGTAAACTTGTTGACATTGATTTCATAAAGCAGGTTGGAAATCTTTCTGATGATGTGGAAAGGACCTTGCCATTTGTAGAATAGCTTGTTACTCCAATCTGGTAACAGTAAATTGACTTGATCTCCTTGAGCAAAATATCTTGATTTCATGTGTTCATGTAATATTCTTTGACTTTCAATGTTCTTGGTTGTAATGGCTTCTTTAGTTGACTCACATTCTTTCAGATGAGGAATACTTGTATAAGTGGTAGAGTCAAGTTGCATAGTTTTTCTTTTGTCTGGTATAGCCAAAGTTGATTGTATAAAAATTTCTTTGTTATCTGCTTCTGGTTCTTGAGACTTGTCTTGATTGTAGCAAGAATTTTCAATGAATACCATAGTATTGGTAGATAATGATGCAGATGCAGTCTTATTCAAGTCTTGATGCATGAAGTCATCATGTGTAAAATATGACTTGTCTTGATGGACTTCAGTTTGACCAGTTAGAGTTCTTGTATCATTGCTAGAGACTCTGGGCATGTCGTCTTGTTCTTCAAAGTTCAACAATGGACATTCGGGAATTGGAGGTGGACTTATGACCGGTAGGGATGGGCTTGATGTAACTGGGGGTGTCCATGTTGAATGTTCTTGATTATTGCTGGCTACTGGACTAGTAATTGGTTCTGTTGCATTCTGCATAACTTGAGTAACTGAGGTAGCCATGCGATTATTTTGGCTAACTTGTTCAGGTGCCAAATGTTCTTGTTGTCTGGACATGGATCTTGTCATTACTGCCAAACATTTTTGACCTTGCTGTATGGCATTTGTACATTCAGCAAGTTCTTGAGGAGTGCATTCTTTAACTCCTTCTATGTTTCCAATGATTAGGTCCACTGGTAGATTGGGTGTTACTAATGCTTTTGTTTGACCACTGAAGAATGGTGTAGTAACATAAATGATGGCCTCAGGTAACTTGCTGACAGTTCCGTTGAATGCAGTGACTTGGACGTGGTTGCCTGTGAAACTGTTTGCGTGTACGAAGCGTTCATGTACTAATGTGGACGTGCTTCCGGTGTCACGAAGAACTTCCACCTTCTTGTCTCCTACAAAGCCTGGATAAAATTTGAGACCATTGGACTTTGCAATGACTGTCATAGTTGAGTGCTCATTGTAATAGCTTCTGTTAGGCATATATTGTGGTCTGGAGTCCTGTGAATGACTTCTGTAGCGAGGTTTGTTGTTATCTGGTTTATTATTTCTAGGTGCTTTGTTGAGATTGTATTGCTCTCTATTGCTGTATCTTTGAGTTGGTGATGTGGGTCTATCAAAATTTTGATTTTTGGAGACTGCCTGTTTTTTCCAACATTCATGAGTTTGGTGACCTTTTTTATGGCAATATGAACATTCTGTGGTTCTGCTGCGGCATTGAGACGTGAAATGCCCTAGTGTATGACATTTGTTGCATTTGACTTTGTCATCTGACTTATATCTTGCATTTTTGTCTTGAGCAAAGCAGACAAAATTTTCTTCAACAGATGGTTTGACTGACTTGTTTGGATAGGCTGCTCTATATTGTCTGATGATCTTGGTTAGTGTCTGGATATCAGTAGGATTTCTCTCTATAATGTAGGATTGAATATCTTCTGAGTGAGCATGGGTGATGTTGTCGATAATAATATGTTGACGAAGAGCTTGGTAACTTTCTTCTATTTTGGCCATGGATACCCATCTATCAAACCAGATTGACATATTAGCTACAAAAATTTGAGGATCATCATTTTGCTGTGGCCTTTCATTATAGAATTTCTTTCTATAGTTGGCTGAAGTTGCTCCGTATTGGCGCAGTAGAGCTTCCTTGATATCAGAGTAAGTGCTGCGTTCATTGATTGACAGTTGTGAGCAAATGTTGACAGCTTTGCCAGTCAAGAGGGTAAGGAGTGAGCTCGACCAATGTGCTTTAGGTAGACCGGATGTTGTAGCTATTTCTTCAAATCTTATGAGATACGAGTCTATATTGTCAATGTTTTCGTTGAAAGCCGATATTTTGTTCATTAATCTGTATTTGTCAAACATACTTGAGTGACCTTGAATTGAAATGCTTTCTTTATTTTCTTTATTTTGTCTTTCGAATTCCATTTTTTCTTTTTCATGTTGCCTTTGTTTCTCGGCTTCTTGCCTTTGTTTCTCGGCGTCTTGCAATTTTTTTTCTTCTAATTGCATGCGTTTTTCAGAATCTTGCCTTTGTTTTTCAGCTTCTTGCCTTTGTTTTTCAGCTTCTTGCCTTTGTTTTTCAGCTTCTTGCCTTTGTTTTTCAGCTTCTTGCCTTTGTTTTCAGATTCTTGCTCTTGATATTCTTTCTCTTCTTGTTTCTCTGCCCACTGGTCTGGCTTTGAAATTTGCTTTTCTTTGGCAAATTCTATTAATTCGAAGAATCGTTTTGTTCTAGCACTGGAAGCCATATTTAATTTTCTCGTTAGTTTCTTGTATTGGAGCAGAATGTTCGATATCTGGATTTTGGCTTTATCTCAGATATAATAATAATATAGTGACAAAGTTCATGAAGCCTCAATTTGCTAATAAATTCTTGACAGTAGACTTGTAGTTACAGGAGTCGTATGATTGAATATATAGATCTATTGAGCCGAGTACTTTTTACTGGTTTAACAGTTGGTTAAATCTGGTCTTCTGTTTACTTTGTGCTGCTCAAATGATTATTTACTGGTCTTCTTTATAATGCCAGTTATTTGATTTACTGGTCTTTTATATTGCCAGTTATTTGCTTTACTGGTCTTTTAATAATGCCAGTTATTTGCTTTACTGGTCTTTTAATAATGCCAGTTATTTGCTTTACTGGTCTTTTAATAATGCCAGATATTATGTATATTGGTCTTATTCCTTTTGCCAATTACATATAATAATAGATTTCGTGAGTTAGACGTAACTGTAACGAAAATCTTTATAAAAGAATTATCGATAACCAACTGACCTGTTAAACACAGAAATTCTGTCCTCCGTTAAATAAGAATGAAGTTCCTTTGAAGAGTTTAGAAATTGGTCCCAGATCTAGATCTTGAATAAATTTCGTTAAAAGTTGTCCATGAACTTTTGTCCCGTCGGAGGTGCCAATTATGTCACAACATTTAGATGGTATGACGTGTTGTGATGCCGGGGATTTTACTTGAATTCAATAGTTAACAAAAAATGAAGATCTAGAATCACCAATGACGAATCTTTTGATAAAACAAAACTCTGGAACTTTATTAAATACAACGTAAGACAGTTTATGTACAAATTACAAATCAATGAGCATGAACCATATTACAAAGGCTTTTCAAACAGAGCTCTTAGAAAACGTGTCTATCTACAAGAACCTTATTTTATCGACTGACTTTTCTTTCTTACTACCGCCAATTCTCTGGCGCTAACCCTTTTCAAAAATGTCTTTGTTTAAATTCAAATCAACCAATATATTTCAAACATACTAATTACGTCCCTTGGGTAAATCCTGACTTGAATGACAAGTGTCTAAATTTGAGGATTAAATCCCGAGACTCATGTCGAGGGCTTATATTTCTTTCAAAAATGAAATGTACAAACAATTCTATAATGTAATCTGTGACAGTCTTGTACACAATAAGTGTAGGTCTTTTATTTAGAGTGCTGTGAAAAACAAAAGACAAACTATGACAAACGCCAGTGGGGGACCGAGACTAAGAAGAAAGCCACTCGGGGCTGAGGTGACAGCACGTTACAGGTTTTCCCTTTTCATAAAAGAGCATTAATAAGGCCCCCGGGGAGGCCGTGTGTCCCCCGGGGGAGTAATTCACACTAGCCGTGTTGCATCTCGCTGCGTAGTAACACAAGCGGCCCGCTTCCCTCGGGGAGGAGTCCGTGAGACGAGTGAAGGCGAATGTGATCTCGCGACTTATATGATGAGTAGGATCAACTGTCGGGTCGAACTGATCTCCAGGAGGATCATATCCCTGGGACGAACTGATCTCCAGGAGGATCCTATCCCTGGGACGAACTGATCTTTAACTAGATAGACGAGGGAAGACACCAATGATAACAAAGGAGGAGACCACATGCTCTACATGCTAGAAACTAAGTCCATTATTATTTAGAGTTCTTGTTTTTATTGTGGGCTATAATGACTTAAACTTAAAATCTTTTTCTCGAGATATCTGTTTTCTCCAAATACAAACATTTTTGTGTTTCATTTTTCAAAATATATATGTCAAATTGTATTGCTGCTGTTCATATGTTTATATATATATATATATATATATATATATATATATATATAGATATATATATATATTATGTACTATATTATAACTGTAGTATATGTAGTAATTGTAGTATAATATATATATATATATATATATATATATATATATATATATATACAATATATATTATATTATAACTGCACTAACATAGCAAAATGTTGAAAATAAAATAAGCCATGAAATGGGGATATTAGCAAATAATTAACCAGTTTTTATAAAATTTACCAGCCGCATATATGAAAAAAATAGTTTCAATTTAATTTTTTTTACCCCTAAATCTGGCATTTTTTTCATAAAAATCTTATGTTATCATGTTTAACATATAATTAATTAAATATTCAATTGCAAATTTTGAGCTTTCAGAAATTTCAGAAAAAAAAAAAAAGAAAAAAAAAAGATTTACAAAAAAATCTTAAATTTGTTCAATTTACTCACCCCCCCCCCCCCACCAAAAAAAAATAAATAAAAAGCTGCGGACTTATCAAACAAATTTTGTTTCTTCTCATAATGTCTATCAAGACTTATAAATGTAAAGTTTTAAACCTTTTAATCTCTAGAACAGATGAATGTGATGGTCGTTTCTATCACCGACGGTTAAGCAGGCTGTCAGGTGACCTTTTCCCAGCTAATGTCAGGTTACTCATTAATCCTAAAATTCAAAATCCCCGTCATCACCGAGAATCGAACCAGAGACCCATCGAATCAGAAACCAAACGTTTTACCACTCAGCCACCATGCCAAAAACTCTCCCAAAGTGTAGACTTATGGTTATTCTTTAAAGAATTTTCGTCTAGTTAAAAAATTAGAAATAAAAAAAACAACTTTTTAACGGTCTTTTTTAAATGAACCCCCTAAAATAATTTAAACACAAGAGTTGGTTAGCTTTATACTCGTATATATTGCTAGGGTTAAAACCAAGACCCGTCATAATCGTTTAAGTCTTGGTATTTAAACCTCGCTAATGAAGACCTGAACAACTGCCCCAGTGTTTAGAGTGGAGCTTATGATTACCATGGACTGTTTTTTAATCATTGTTAATGAGCATCTTCATACATGTTTGATCCAAAGTAGTCATCTGATGTTGTGAGTCTTCGCTGTTCTAATACATTCTAATGTTTAATATCCAGGCGATATCACAATCATTATTTAAAGAAAAATACTTTAGAACTAGATTGATCAGGAAACATGGAGCTAGTGGACCTTTATTGATCCTCATTAAAAAGTGGGCGGAGATCAACTTACGGCCCTCACCTTACTCCCTGCCCGCCCAGCCCAAAACACCCCACCAATCTAAATGCTCCGGGGGCCTCTAATGAGACCGTGAGTTCATTTCCACGTCCTCTCTGATTGCTGACACTCGAGAGGAAAATCACGGAGGGGGCTCAATATGTTTGCAAGTCTATCCTATCCCCCCACCCATCGCACCCCTTCCCAAGGGCGCCGCGCACCCGGACACACACCCCACCCGCACGCACCATTAACACAATATGTATATTTTATTTCTGAAGGAAACAAAACACCGGCGACTAGCGTGACGCGTCCCCACTTCACATGTCGATCCACTGCAGCCACGGGGCTGACTTCGTCTTATTTCTCTTCGTGCAATCGACCCGCGAACCAATCGCAGACGTCATGGCTTAAAGTGCAGGCGTTAGGGTTCGATCCCCAAAGTCTGTGTCTCTATGATGTGTTACTAATTGGTAGATCTATTTCCTAATTTGACGTCATGTTTTAGGCTTTTAAACAGCACTGAAGATCTACTGAGCATGGAGTCGTCTCTGTACATGTTATCGGCCCCCCTGCGGGGCAAAGGCTACATTGTTTATGATTTGTCTGTTAGGTTTCGATCTTAAAAAAAAACAACCTGAAATCGCAATTGATCATCTGATTTCATCATTGTTACAATTTACATTCAATTTATTTTAATGATGCAAATAAGATTAAACATTTGTATTTGACATGTTTTGGTTGTTCCTTCAGAAGATTATTATAAGCTTATCTTATCTTAAAAAAAATAATTCAGACGTTACTTCACAAAAGAAGATAATTACGTCCTAGACGTGTTCCTATGTCACTCTAGCCCCGGGATCCTATTGAGTGCACATCATGTGACTAAGCAGCCATCTATTTTATTACAAGTTTTTTTTATTTGAAATAGCCTTACAAATGTATCAAAATAAGATGCCCCATAACCTTGACACCTTGATGGTAGGTTGTTGTAAAGGTCACACAGCGTTACGGTTTCGCTGTGTTGTAATCGTCATGCTAAATTGGAATTCTCAGACTCTAGTTAATCACAGTGATCTGCTCTTTGTTATATGTCGATTATTGCCGGTTGTTAGGATTCGATTAACATTTTATTGAGCAATAAGAAAAGAGTAAACAATGTGGAGAAATATGGAGGCGATATTATGAAACTTAAAAGAAAACCCTACAATGTTTTGAAAAAGACCATGACCAACTAAACAACGTCAAGTTACATGCAGGAACATCCGTAAGTAGTCAACTGTTAGGTGTATCCGGTGTGCAGAATATGTATGTATTGATAAGTAAAGTATTATAATAAGCCAATCAATAACTTTGTTCACTTTGAAACAGATTAGAACCATAGAGCTCGCCTCTGTCACTTGTGACACTGTAAGGACACAATAGCAAGACGCGTAGAAGTGGGGGGGGGGGGGGGGGGGATGGGGGTTAATCGGGTATTTCCTGAGTGACGCGACAGATCATTGAAAAAGTTAGAACGGAAATAAGAAACGATGAACGGACGAAGGAGACTGACTTGTACTAGTTGTAGTATAGAGACGACGTAGACTGTGCCCTTATTTTGTAATAAACTGGTGTTTAAGTTAATAGCTGGGTTTTTAAAGTATATATATATATATATATATATATATATATATATATATATATATATATATATATATATATATTGTTTCTTGTTCTGTTGGAGGTTGTTAATATATATAGAAATTAGAGAGAGCTCACATATAACATAATATTGATCAACCAGCCACATCAATGCATCAACCATCAACGAAACAAAGTAAATTTTGATTCTTTAGTTGGCAACAGTGATCTCTCAGGATGGCGTCCATCGGTCTATGTCTATTTTTGTCTTTTTTTTTGGTCAAAATCTCTCCCCAACCTTCCTCTTTTTATTTCCCTACCTTTTTTCTTCTTTAGCTTCCATTACATCACCTCCACTTTTCTCCAGAAATCTTCCTCTTTTTACAAAGCTTATATCGACTCACTTTGTCTGTCTGTCTCTATAGGTTTGAACATGCTTTTTTTTTTTCCCATTTCCCATTCTCGGATCAAGTTGAAACAGACGCAAGTATTCATTGTACCTGACAAGACACGAATCAGATAACAAATATCCAATTGGTTAATTAATTATTGTAATCGATTATTGTTTTATATATAAGGGGAGTAAATGTTCCTTAATGTGAGATGTTTGTAAATGTATAGATGGATTTAATCCCCTTATTACGTTTTTGACACCTTTTTTCTCCCACCTCTCATTCTCGGATCAAGTTAAAATTTTGCAGAATTATTTATAGTCGATGACAATACACAAATCAATCCAAACATTAACCAATTAATTAATTTTATTTTATATAACAGAGAGGAAGCTAAACCTGAAATTTTCAGATAAATTGCAGTAATAAGTGGTTATTTCCCCTTAGATAAGCTTTGGTTTTTAAAAAGTATTCATTTTTCTATTGCATTTTTTTAAACAGTTCCTAATCTCTTTCTAGAAGGGTGGAAGACAAAACAACGTGGAAACTTGACGGTTACTTCGAAAACTGCTAGTGGTGGTCTTTGACGTTTCTTTCTATTCAGTTTTGATTTGATTGGATTGGATGAGATCGAAGCGGGTTGGAATGGATTTAACTAAATCAGATCGCATTGAACAGCATGCGGACCGAAACTAATCCAATCGAATCGGATGTTTTTTTTTTTTTAATTTATTCATGATTTGTTAGGTATAAAAATACTTGTTTTAAGTTTCAACTTGATCACAGAATGAGTGTTGGTGAAATAACGTGTTCTATTATCGAATGGGACGAAACCCTACATTTTTTAGCCGTATCTATGAATACTGAGGGATTAATTTCCCTTGTTGGTTTCAGGCAATAATAATTAATTACCAGTAATTAGTTGAATAATTGTGCGTTTTTTTTTATTTGTTCATGTCTTTTCTATGCCAATAACAATAATGCAAAAGTTTCAACTTGATCCTTAAATGCTGTTAATAAGATCATTGAACAAATGTTTGCTCTAATCATATATTATATTTTTTATAACACACAATTGTTAAACACATTTCCTCACTGATAATAAAGAATATTTTTGTATAATTTTCATTGGTATTATTATTAAAACGTTCCCAATGAAGCCATACAGATTTGAAACTGAAATGAAACACCTTCTACGTCACGACTTTATAGCATTTTACTGTCACTGAGAAGTTTAAAGACGCAGAACTCTTTTGTTCCCTCGGAAATAAAAACATTAAATCCAATCCAGCTTTCTGATGTCAACTTCACATTTCACGTTTGAGTGAAACTGTGGTAAGAAAGCAGATCTTTATCTCGTCTGTCATCTTTATCTCGCCTGTCATCTTTATCTTATCTATTATCTTTATCTCGTCTGTCATCTTTATCTCGCCTGTCATCTTTATCTCGTCTGTCATCTTTATCTCATCTGCCATCCTTATCTTATCTGTTTTCTTTATCTCATCTGTCAACTTTATTTCCTCTGTTATCTTTATCTCGTCTGTCATCTTTATCGCGTTTGTCATCTTTATCTCATCTGTCATCTTTATCTCGTCTGTTATCTTTATCTCGTCTGTCATCTTTATCTCATCTGCCATCCTTATCACAACTAGTCTCATGTACATTAAAAAAAATGCATAGCTTATCAACACTTCCTTTAGTCCAGTGGTTCCCAAACGTTGTCCTTAACGGAACATTTCGCACATTCTGAGTATTTAGCGGAACACTTATTTTTAAGAGAGATTAAATCACGTGGTGGCCTACTAGTTAATTATTCCAGTATTTGGTTGAACACAGGCCTCGCGGCAGGGCCGGTCCTAGCAATTGCAGGGCCCTATGCGAAACTGATTGCGCGGGGCCTAGTCTAGGTGAGAATAAGGATAGTAAGTGAAAATTAAGATTTTGTATTAGAAAATAAATTCGGCTTTGTATTTTATTCATTCTTTTCTAAGTACAAAATCGCGATCAAGTTAACTTTACTTTACGAATCTTGCAACCAATGGCATATTTTTTCTGCCAGTGACTATAAAAGTAAATACGGTATTAGAACTTGCGGTTTTGGGGAAAAATTGTCCGTTCATTACATTTTATTACATCAAAGCTGACATTGCCTTTTTTTATCGCGAGTAGAAATGGCGTTTTCCATAATGAATGACACACACAAATGATAATTTTGTCTATTTTTCATGAGATTTTTATGAGTTTTCAGGAGATTTTAATTAGTGTAGGACATTTCCAAACATTTTTCGTATATATTTTGCAATTAATAATTACACATAGAATTAGCGCGGGGCCTATGAAAACGAGGGGGCCCACTGCGACCGCATAGATTGCAGTGGCCTAAGACCGGCCCTGCCTCGCGGAACACAGTTTGGGAAACTTTGCTTTAGTTTGGACACGGGATAGCTGTTTGTTGGCCATGTTTGAAAATGTCCAATAATGTTTTGCTATGTGTAATTATAAAATGTCCAGACACGATGCTTATAATGACCCCGCGCCTACTTTCTGAGCTTGTTGGGACTAGGTGGCCAAGTTGAATGGCATCACACTATACGCACATTGGTCATCTCAACTAGTACCATAAGTCAGTACGTGAAGTAGAGGTACTCCTTCTATACATTTCTATCTAGGGGGCTCATCTGTTTCTATAGCCCACGGTTAACGAGGGTGCCATATGGCCAGAACAACGACAAACCGCCCTATCTTCCTCAACGTAAGTCAAGCCCCCAGTGGAGTCACATCCTTCATTTGGGATTCGAACCAGAGACCTCTCGGCCACCACGTTCCTTTTTAACAACAATAAAAAAAAAATACTATATGCGCCACTGTGTTTCGAGGAGCAGGTTATCGCTGGGATCTTTGACACCCACGGGAGTCGGTGGGGTGGCGGTGGCGGTAATGGACACCACTATCCCGACACCTTCTGCCTTCCCCACCTGTAAGGTGAGCCTTGCGTCATTAAGTTAATCCGCCACTGAAATCATTTTTTTTTGTTTCCCAAATTTTACGATCATCCCCTCCATTACTCCCCGAATACCTATTCTCCCCCCCCCCAACCCGCTTAACTACTCCTAAAAATTCAACATCCCCTTGGCAATGAAACACGAGATCCGCTCCCTTGACTCCCGCTACTAAAACCCGGACAGGGGAAATTTACGATTGTTTTTTTTTTTTTAAACGCATGATAAATGAAGGGCATAGTTAAAGGTTTGGGGGGGTAGATGTGAACTATATACAAGATTAATAAGGCGTAATAAATGAGGTGGGGGGGGTCGGAAGTAACAGTTTGACATGTCGAGGGAGGGGGTAAGGTATTAGCAGGCCCTTGTGAATCATGCTGTGTCAATGACAGAAACAAACAAACACTGTGGTATCGGAGAATGTATCCCATTGTTTCAGTATGGTGAGTCTCTACTTTCTGCTCAGTACACTGCGCATGACATAGATACTTGTGTACACCATCAGCGTCATAGAAATAAATCATAACAATAAATCATAAAAATAATAAAAAAAAAATGTCATTGTCGACCAGTTTACATCTATTGCATAAACATGACATTCAGATAGACAAGCAGCACTAGGGTACAGCATTGAGAGACGAAGGGAAAGGGTTCAACATAGATTAGCTCAGGCGAAGACTCAAACCACGGACCTCTGAACGAACCTGAAAATTTCGCGCTATTTTTTTCGGCGCTATTTTTGTCGGCGCTATTTTGTCGGCGCTATTTTGTCGTACTATTTTGTCCGCGCTATTTTGTCGGGTCACCGGCTACATCGCCTAGCAGCGACCAAGTAATAGTTTAACCTCTGACATCTGAGTTACCTGGATGTAAATGCTTTATGTTGGTAGATGCTGATAACGCGAATGTTTACTTATATAGTATTAGGGCCTCTTCTGGCCTGATTAGAATGCTCTTTGTGTGGATACTAAATATGTTTATCCTCAGCAATTTTGTGGTTGAGCAAGGCTACTAGGTCTCCTGAGTGATTGACCACAACACATGTATTTTTAGAAACAAACACTGTCTCAGCAGACGACATATATTTATTGCATAAGAAAATAGGACAATAGCTTGTTGGCAATTCCAGCCATCACAAATTACACATTATGCCTGACATAAATCCAGTGAAATATTCTTAAGTATACTATTAACACCACATCACAGAATCAAATACGGCAGAAGAGAAAACATACACACCCACTCTGCTGGGGCCCTGAGATAACTGAGGTTTTTCCACTCGTGGTCAGTCACAGGCCAACCATTTCCTCGTGAAAAGGGCACGAGATAGTTACAAGACTACTAAGTCATTCCATGTCACAGTGGTTCTCAAAACTAGTATGTGACGCTGGACCCGTATACATTTCTTCCCAACTCGTTCTTGAAAACAATTTTAGATTTAGGGTCCACACAAATTGGAGCCCGAAGCTGCCAAACACATCTAGGCCTGTGTAAGGTTGTGCTTGAATATATGCAACCAGTTAAATAGATAATAAAGAATGTTGGCGGCAGTCGGTCGTAAAACGACTAGAATCTATATCTCAAGGAACATTTCTTCTTGAAGTAGAGAGCCCTATGTCGAGGAAGCCTTCTCACCCGCCTACGTCACGTGTGCCCATCTTTTCCCGTTTGACTCATTTTTCTTTGTCGACTCATTTCCCCCACCCCCATTGTAATTTTTTCCGTGCTCATTGCGCATCATGAATGGACACGTAGGGAGGGGAGGTAACTGGGTGAATGTTTCCGTGAGGCTGTTAGGCGCTCAGCCGAGACCAAGCGTCTTAGAAGGCCTGAACACTGGCCTGCAACGTCACAACCTTTGGGCAATGGAGACCCATCGCTCGTTACCACATCACAGGTCTGTAACACGTCTCAGGTCAAGTGTTAGTGTGGGCCTGAACACTGACCTGTGACCTGTCAACGAGGTCTACACTAACCACAGGTTTCCACGTCAAGGTCAGTGTTCATTCCTCTTGTGGCAATTGCTCTCGGCTCAGCAAACTCAAAGCTGAAGCTTGGATTCGAACTCAAGCCCCCTTGATAGGTAGCCAAGTGGTTCATACTACTCAGCCACACAAACCACTGCCACCATTTCGAAAATAAGTAGACAAAATAAAACATGTCAAGGGTACCATATTGAAAGTACACTGTTGCTAAGTAAAACTACTATAATACTAAACTAAAAAATACTTTCTGTCAATTGGGAAACTGATGAGAATGGGCAAAATGGATTAAATATATTGATGATTACAAGACTTCGCTCATCAATACTTCCGTAGACGGGAGACACCAAAAGCTTGTTATTTATGGATGACAATCTCCCGTACAAAAACACATTTTGAAAAAAACTTTTATATATATATAGATGTGTGTGTGTGTGCGTGTGTTGGTGTGTGTAGGTGTGTGTAGGTGTGTGTAGATGTGTGTAGGTGTGTGTTATGCTCTAAAGACTTGCATCACAAACGAAGAGATTAGAGACAGAGTTATTACAGCGACTGGACCACACGATGACCAGACAACTACTGTAAAAAAAAAAAACAACAACTAAGACTCTATGGCCATATTAAAAGGTCTTCGGGGCTCGCAAAGACCTTCCTTCAGGGAACAGTACCAGGAAAAAGAAGAAGAGGCAGCCATAGAAAGCGATGGGAAGACAACATAAAATAATGGAAGGGCCTGCCATTAATTAAAAGAAGTTCTTTCTAAAGCAAAAGACAGAGAGGAATGGAGAAAGACGGTCGACAAATCTTGCATGGTGCCCCAATGGTGCAACAGACTAAAGGATAGGTAAAGCCCGGTAAAGGTAAAAATTGGTTAACTTAAGGTCACTTGCGAATTGTGTTACACAGACTCACCCGTCAGCGTGCTTATGTATAGTTTCAAATTTCTGCAAATTTGCACAGACTTGGAAATGAATATGTAAGTTAAGAAAACAGACTTTAAAGGAAGACAGTTGATATCGCTCTTGCTGTATCACATCCCACAATCATAATATATAAATAGGAACAAGACTTCCAAACAATTCACTGAAAAGAATGCTCTTGTTGGAAAGTCGCACCCTACTAGGGTGCGCGCACTTCAGTTTGAGAAACGCTGCAGTAAACAATATTTATTATGAAAACGTGTTCCACTGCAGATCAGCGTAGACCTAATGACCATATTATACTACAGAATCTACAGACGTGGACGTATAGAGTGATGGATTGTTTCAAGGTCAAGTAATCAATAATATTAAATTACAAACAAAAAATCCTAATTAATTGACATCTTCCTGATTTGTAATCTGCTAGTCGGGGATTAAGTCCATTTATAAATTCAGTTTCCAGTTGTTGTTTTCTTTCAAGTTTTTCCCGGGTATGTGGGCGTGGCTGATCTAGCCACGAGGAAAGAAGGGCACATATGTTTGGTTGTGTAGACTGGAGAGTTTCTGATGACATCACAGGGGTGGTCTGACGTTATTCAAGGGAATTGAATGGACTAGTGTGAAAGTTGATAAGGGGACGAATCAGAGACGTCAGACAGTAAAGTGAGTTATATTTTGCAGTGGCGTAGCTAGGGGGGGGGGAGGGGGGAATTTCAACCCCCCTAGTCCCATCTTGAGAGGGGGCACCCAAATGTTTTCAATTTTTTACATTAAATATTAAATATTACGCAAAATGCAAGGGCCCCCAAAGAGGTCAAGCCCCCCGGGACCCCAAAATGATGGAAAATTCCTAGCCACGCCACTGAGATTTTGTTTACATTATCATTTCCTTTGGTATCCCTACTTCATCAAGTGGAATGAATGTATCAATAAAAGTTCTATTCAAGTTTGGTTCAAAGAAAGCGTGTTCAAGTTGGTTTCATTCAGAACTGAATAAAGCGTCTACATGGTTTGAGTTGTACTAGCTCCCATGGCTGGACTGGCCTTGTGGTCAAATGCCCGGTGGACCTGAGCCCAAATGACTCTATGTCGAGTAAAAGGTTTGAATTGCAGTAAGGCCCGTAAGACACTAGAATATATTTAAAATATTCTGAAATAAAAGGGTCCAGGGAGCGTCGCGTTTGCCTTGTAATACCATTTTGAAAGGATTTTTTACAAAACACATTTTGTGTAATAATGTATTAGCCAATTAGCCTACATCAGTTAATCGTGCTTCAGCTGTGAGCTTCCATTCCTTTTGATTACTTAACAATTTACAAACAACTTATGGCCCCTTTTTCCTAATTCAAAATAATGTAAACATCAAAATAAAGTTTTAATTCAAAATAATTGAAGACCAACGAAAGAATTGTTTTTTAAATTCACTTTTTGATCTCGTGAGATAATGGCCTGAAGAACTTGTAGCCTACAGAAATACAATAATTGTTGTAATCCCTAACCTGTAGGGTTCAGTTTTTGATACATAATTAAACTTTACACTTTATAAGGACAGGTGTGAAGGGGTGCCCACCATTACGACTGTACGTAATGCCACGGCCAATTTCGACACCCAGTCTGGGTTTTATTTCCCAAGTCCCCAACAAATGAAGTATATACTCTTAAAAGTTAGGTGCCGAAAAAATTATTTTTTTTAAATGTCAATGAAATTTTAATTTGACAAATTCAAACGACTAGCATTTCAGGTCATGTATTCACAGTGTCCACTCATCTATGAGGCACACAGAAATTCCACACCTATGTCCGTCCCAAATCCTATTTGAGAACCTCTGTCCTAGGCTTGTTATCCAGTAAAAGTATGAAGGAGGTGAACGTGGGTTCTGTCCATACTTTAACACGTCTTCCAATGTCATAGGGGCTGAGTATCAACAATAAGTTAATATATTCCTGGGGGAGCCGGCAGCGACTGCCACCCTACGCCCTGGTGATGTACAACAACGCGTTAAGGGACACGAACAGGCAAATAAAACGATACTACAGCACCCCCCCCCCCTCGCCCCTCGTACCCGCTCCGTGCTTTTGAGTAACCAGCTTAATACGTTTAGTCCTTCACCGAGAAAGGGGAGGGAGAGACTGTCCGCCCCCCCCCCCCTACTTTTTTTAGGAGGGGGGAGGTTATGGCAGCATTGGGCTTGTTCGGGGATATCAGGTTCACTTCCAGCGCCCTAACTGTTTGGTCAACTCACGAAACTTATCTCCTTTTTCACAAACCTGGCGGCAGCTAGCTGGGGCAGACGTGGGACAGACGCGCCAAACTCCGTTCACTTGATACGGCCTCCGAGTCGAAGTTCGTGGCCCGGGCCCAGTCTCAGACCTAGATTCACGCATGCGCCGACGGCACAATGAGACCAAAAAACAACCGTAATATCCGCTAACGTCATTAGCGAGCCGGCAATATTTCATAGGCGCGAGTTATTTGCAAGTCAAAGTGCTGAAACAAAAGTTATCCCCCTTATAAAAACAAAAAAATTTTGCGGCCCGGGCCAAAGTCATGTGACAGAGGATGAGCTTCGATACTCTCTAACCCCCCCCCCCTCTCCTCTGTATTACCATCTTCTTGAATCCATTTTCATCATTCTGATCTTCGCGGGGTCATCACATTCTCCCCCATGGCCAGAGGGACACTTATTGCCCCCCAGTTTTGTTTGCTTTCTATAAAAGGCTTTGGTACCAGAGAGCATCCAAAGAAATTGGCAAAATGTCCGGTTCGTATCACGTGACTAAAGACCGTTGCCAGATTTTTGTCAACGGCATGACCAAATCTCATCCGTTACTTTTAACGAAGTAAATATTTTCTAATATCCGTTTTCACTAGAAGTTATTACTTTGAAGTATAATATATGGAAAATTTTACTTTTGTTTTCTCACCATTTCCACAAGTTCATAGAACCCAAATGTTACAACAACAGTAGTTTGACTCATTTTAAGCATTCACAAGCATAAAGAAACTTAGCATAAAAGCATCCCATAATATCATGTATTGGCTTCAAGCAACAAACGTTCAATATGTGGACGACGTCTGCAGGGAGAGGAGAAGAACTAGCTGACTTGGTCAGGCGCATAGACACAACTTACTAAGGTATGCAAATCAATGCTGAAAAAAAAGCCAACAGAGCTTGAAAAGGGACATCAGAATTGGAGGTGAAAAAACTGGTAAGTGTCAGTAGCTTTAAATAACTTGGAGCTATTGTCTCAGATTGAGGAACCAAACCTGAACTACTGGCCAAAATTCTAAACAATCTGGAAGGACAAAGGCATTGCTCTCGACACTAAAATCAGAGTGATGTACTCTCTGGTCACGGCAACATTCTTGTATGCATGCGAATATGGTCACAGGTGTGTATGACGTGGCAAAGAGCTATTGGTCTCCACTGCCCACAGCCTTAGATGTCGCAGGTCAGTGTTGAGGCCTTCTAGAACGATTGGTCTTGGTTTAATGCTTTACTTAGTTGGCAGACGTTCAATTGAGTGACCTTGACATTGTTTAGTTGATCGAAAACATCTCCACTAGACAGAATGTTATGCTCATAAACAAATAAAGACTATTGTATTTGTTCCATTTAAAATTTCGGACCAGACAAATCTTATTATTGTTTTTTTTTTCCTTCCATCATTTAAAATGTTGAAGTGATCTGAAATACGAAACAAAATTAATTTCAAAATTGTTTAACCACGAAACAAAATCTCTAAAGAGTTCATTCCAATTAAGTTCAGCCTTGTATTTTTATTTACAATAGAGCAAAAATAATCGCCATATCAGGTGAACTTATAGGGATAAGATGTAGTCGTCTAAGCTGCTGTTTCTATGTGATATTTCGCCTGCAGGAGTTGTATGCGGTCTATATTGTTTGTTAAATGAAATGAATCGTTCCAAGTTCCCCAAGGCCACACACTGTTGTCCATGAGTCGAGTTTCTCACTGTCTAGAATGTATTGGCAAACGGCTACATTGTAGAATACAGAGCAATAATAGACGTTGTTGAATGTTTGTGTGATGCTAGCGAGACTGTTAACGATTGAAAAGTAATCTTGGCTTCGTTCATCGATTGCTTTCTCCTTCTGTAAATGTCAAAAGTGTGACTATCCAAATTCTATTAGTGAAACAAAAACTAAAACATTCATAGAAAAAAAAATGTTTAAGATAGTTTCTAGTTTTAGATGCTGTTTATTAAGATAACAAACCAATTCACAATAATCTAGACTCTAGACCACCGTGCCCTAGCCAACTCAAGAATCTAGATCATTTATCTTACATAACTCATAACTCAAGAATCTAGATCATTTATCTTACATAACTCATAACTCAAGAATCTAGATCATTTATCTTACGTAACTCATAACTCAAGAATCTAGATCATTTATCTTACATAACTCATAACTCAAGAATCTAGATCATTTATCTTACATAACTCATACCTTAAGAATCTAGATCATTTATCTTAGGTAACTCATGACTCAAGAATCTAGATCATTTATCTTACGTAACTCATACCTCAAGAATCTAGATCATTTATCTTACGTAACTCATAACTCAAGAATCTAGATCATTTTTCTTACATAACTCATAGCTCAAGAATCTAGATCATTTATCTGAGGTAACTCATACCTCAAGAATCTAGATCATTTATCTTACATAACTCATACCTCAAGAATCTAGATCATTTATCTTAGGTAACTCATAACTCAAGAATCTAGATCATTTATCTTACGTAACTCATAACTCAAGAATCTAGATCATTTATCTTACGTAACTCAAGCATCTGGATTTTAGATCATTTATCTTACATAACTTAAGTATCTAGATCTTTTACCTTACATTACTCAACTATCTAGCTCACTTATTGTGAAAATCTCCACTATAAAACAAGGATGCAAAGACAGTTTGTGTGGAAACACAAACTCAAAATCGGCCCCCGAAATGGCCCACCCAGGCAGGTTTCAATATTTTCAGAAAGAACATCAGAATGAAATTTTATCAAAGACTACAGAGAAGAATGGAGAAAGAAAGTTGACAGATCTTGTGTGGTGCCCCAGCGGTCCAGCAGACCAAAGGATAGGTGAAAGTGAGTGTGAAGTTAGATGTGAACCTGACCTAACTGATGTCTTATTATGAATATCATGATATGTAATTGATCTAATTGTTTTGTAACCTCAGGGAGAATACATTTCCGTTAAAAAAAAAATCCTTTAGTTATGTGTATTGTTTTAGCACTACAGCTCACGCGATAATATGAAAACTACTTATTAATTGTTGTTTTAAATTATGTCCAACTTATATGCATACTACATAGATTTTTTCTCTTTAAAAAAAGTAAAGATTTTATTTTGTGTAAATGTAGTAGTTAGTATGACAGAACTTACTTAACTTAGCAATACAAATGTATTATTTTTTCACACAAATCTAAAACCATTTGCATAAATGTGTTAAAAATATGGTATATGGCAATCTCCCCTACTAAAGAGCCTCCCTTGTTTGTTACTATTAATAGTGAATAGCTGTAAAAGTGGTGCATTTTTATGAAAAAACTGCTTGCATAAGTGATTTTAAAAAATTAGATTTTTCGCATTCAGAAAAGAAAAAAGTACTCTTTGCATCAGAACTTTGAATGGTCTAAAATATTATGATGTCAGGTTTTCACTATCTTTTCTAGTTTACGAGATCTAAACGGGACGGACGGACAGACATTCCACACAAAACTAATAACGTCTTTTCCCCTTTCGGGGGCTGCTACAAAGAAATAACACGATTGATTCTAATTAATTTGTTGCAGTTTCACTCAATATAAGCAAAGTTTGATTTTTTTATTTTTTTTTATTTTTGTACTTAAAGTTTTTGAAAGCTTTCTTAAAATTGTTTCTTGAATAGGTGTCCGAATAGTGGTTTCTTTTTAGCCAATGATCCCAATAGCAGCATTTCGGATTTCATTATTTTTTTATTGATGATGTAGTTCAAGATTCTAAATTGACTTTAATGAGAAATTTCATTCAATGACAAAGCTTATTTTTTAAAAATGCAAATCCCAGGAAAATTTAACATTGAACGATGCTGCTTCTTGGAAATATTGTCATAACCAATCGTTATTACATAGTGGTCTCTCTGAAGGACATCCTTGACATTATTCAATTGATCTGTATCAAGATCCCTCTCAAGCTTGCTGTTGATGTTTTTTTTTCCTGACGTTTTACTTCAGGTTATCTTATATCGCCACCACATTTCTAAATATCCCTTTCAGTTTTTGTTTTACAATGTATTTTATTTATTAAAGAATGTAAACCGGATAGTAAACATTAAAACAGAAATAAAGAACCGATAACAATGTTGACAAAAAATGTAGCATGTAAATCCCACAAGGTCTAGACCAGCTACAAAACAAACAAAAATAGGCTTATAGTTGACTTATCTGTCCGATGCTGTTCTCTATCGGGACAGAAAGGAAATAGCTACGCTTTTTATTTGGTCCAGCAGGGTTACCTGTGTATATGTTTACATTTCGTAGCAGTTTTCTAACCTAGACAATCTGGCATAGAGTTTGCAATCTGGCAACACGTCTCTCACGTCTGTGACATCGAGGCTGACCTGTCAAGCGACGCTCCAAAAATGAGCCAAGCCTTACAGAATTAGTGCAACAAAAACGTCAAGGAGCTGGTCCAATGAGGGTGTCACTGTCATATATTAACGTAGGTCCAAACAATAGTGTGGGTAACTCAAGGACTCCAAGAGTATCAATATAATTTAATGCAGTGAATGTTAAAAATCATAATAGTATAGAATTTCTATAATTAAAACACAGCCTACATAAATCACTAACGCCGATTGTCGTAATTGTATGTATTATATAGAAATTATATCACACCAATTTATTAAGTTTTAATTCCTTAAATATTTTCAGTAAACATACTTTTGCATCTATTTTTTTCTATTTTCTGACATTCATTTATTGTCTTCACTACAATCATATCAAGAAGACTTCATGGCCATTTCTTTGTTTGAAGTAGTTGGTTCTACTGTATCTTGACTAACCAACAAATCATGACTTGACTTGACTTGACTTTCATTCAACCCTTTGGGATTAATCCTGCAATGAGAGTTAGTGATGACTTCTTAAAGCTAGAGTCGCTGTAACGACGTACGAAGATAAACTTGAGTTAACAGTTAAGGAACACACTGTGACAGAACTTAGGTTTAGGATTCAGTTTGGTTGATATGTATTAGTTGTCCAGTTTTGGCAACACATATTTTTGATAGGCTATTTGTTCCTACTACAATTGAGTGCTAGTTTTCTCCCTAACTCGTAAATCAAGACGCTTGCTAGATAAACGAAAGGTGCAAACATTCTGAAATATAATTGATAGAAATTTTCTTATAATACAGACGTTACTTCAAAAACAGAAGATGATTACGTCCTACGCGTCATGCGGCTAGTCATGCATGTTAGCCAATGACTTAAATTCTGCTAAGTCATTCCATGCTCTAACATCACTAGGGAAGAAGGAGCACTTGTACAAATTTGTCCTAGCATATGGAACGAGGAATGTGTATGTAGCTAAGAATTAGCCATCTTTTGGGGGCCCGTGGGGCTTGACCTCTTTGTGGGCCCTGCATTTTGCGCAATATTTAATATATTGTAATAACTGAAGGGAGGCAACTCAACAAGATATAGATGTTTATTTACATCCCACCTACATAAGACGTCTGCCTTGAGCCCAGCCTCTTCATACCAGTTCTCTTCTGCCTAAAGTCAACAACCTTCTTAGTCTGGTTTCTAACAGTGCGCACCTTCTGCATTATCTTGGATGGCGGTGTGCATGGCAAGGTTATAACAATATAGTGTAAAAAACAACAACACTCGTTTGGGGGCCCCTATCAAGTGGGGTCCCGGGGGGATTTTCAAATTCACCCCTCTCCCCCACACACAAGCTACGCCTCTGGACATATATACAGATAGGCATTTCTTTGCAGAAAGATTTTGTTTATGACTTCCGTCGGCTCTTACTGTTAGATCTAAATTTAAGTCGAAATCCTGAAGGAAAGGGTTGAAAATGTACTTTCACGTTCTGCGTGGCGCAAGATGAAACATTACAAAGATCAGGTCCAATAGTACACCTGTATGACAATAGTACACCTGTATGACAATAGTACACCTGTATGACAATAGTACACATGTATGGCAATAGTACACCTGTATGACAATAGTACACCTGTATGACAATAGTACACCTGTATGACAATAGTACACCTGTATGACAATAGTACACCTGTATGACAATAGTACACCTGTATGACAATAGTACACCTGTACGACAATAGTACACCTGTATGACAATAGTACACCTGTATGACAATAGTACACATGTATGACAATAGTACACATGTATGACAATAGTACACATGTATGGCAATAGTACACATGTATGACAATAGTACACATGTATGACAATAGTACACATGTATGGCAATAGTACACCTGTATGACAATAGTACACCTGTATGACAATAGTACACATGTATGACAATAGTACACATGTATGACAATAGTACACCTGTATGACAAAAGTACACATGTATGACAATAGTACACATGTATGGCAATAGTACACATGTATGACAATAGTACACATGTATGACAATAGTACACATGTATGACAATAGTACACATGTATGACAATAGTACACATGTATGACAATAGTACACCTGTATGACAATAGTACACATGTATGACAATAGTACACCTGTATGACAATAGTACACCTGTATGACAATAGTACACATGTATGACAATAGTACACCTGTATGACAATAGTACACATGTATGACAATAGTACACCTGTATGACAATAGTACACCTGTATGACAATAGTACACATGTATGACAATAGTACACCTGTATGACAATAGTACACCTGTATGACAATAGTACACCTGTATGACAATAGTACACCTGTATGACAATAGTACACCTGTATGACAATAGTACACATGTATGTTCTAGAACTCTAAATCAAACTAGACACGGAGGTCTAAAAAAAAATACTTTAAAAAAAAAAACGGCTTTATCTGACAAAAAAGTTCTCGTTGCGTAAATGTGCAATAGATAACATAGAAGCCTTTCCAAGTGTCTATGTATAGGTCTATGATTACTAGCTTTTTATAGAAATAGATTATTATAGATCTATGTTTTCATTATTGATATATTTAGTTCAAAACTAAAAACACGCCATTCCTGAATTTAATTCTACTCGAGGCTTTTTTCTTTGTTATTGTCTAATGTTAAATCTGAATGTACAGAAAACAACGAACAACACAAAAAACAACCAGTCAGTTGAAAAACCAAGATCAGGTTTATTTCAATATAGTTCCTGTTATCGACACGACACAAAGTCAAGGACGCTTCATGGAGCTAACAAAAGGAAAAGTTTATACAATTTGATTCTACGGAGCTAAAGAAATAAAAAAAAAATCCTCTAACTTTCCAAAGAAAACTGTATTAAAACTTGTCAACACTTCCTTCATCTTGTACACTGGATAGACCAATTGTCTGCAAGTGTACACATCTCTATAGCATTAGCTAGCTCAGGACAGAATTTAGGGTTTCATTTCAGTGAGAATATCTTGTTTATTTATAGTCAGATAAATTAGAGATACATGGCTGTTCATCAATTCGATTTATCGAGAAAAATATTATAAAATAAAGCCTTGTGATGGGTGATAAGCTGGTTGTGGTAAGTACTAAAAGTTAAAACTATTTGTTTATGGATGCTAAAACTAGATGTGTTAAAATTAAAGTTTATTGGTGCTAAAACTAAATGTTTATTGGTGCTAAAACTAGATCTTTATTCGTATTAAATTAGATGTTTATGAATACTTAAACTAAATATTAATTGGTGCTAAAACTAGATCTTTATTCGTATTAAACTAGATGTTTATGAATACTTAAACTAAATATTAATTGACATTAAAGCTAGATGTTAATGGGTGGCTAGTACTAAATGCCTATAGATGTTTATGAGGGCTAAACTAAATGCTTATGGGTGCTAGAATTATAGAATTAGGCTAAAATTATACACGTGAAAAGGAAATTGTGTTGGGAGCTAAAACAAGAGACATTTCATGCTAGCGTTAGATGATTTTGGCGCTAAAATTAAATTACCACTAAAGCTTGATAACGCTAGATGCTAACATTAAATTACCACAAAAACTTGATAGTGCTGGATGCCCAATCTATGAGATTCTTTTGGTTAGATATTTACATTATATATTTAATATTTTAAATGATATTGAGGATTAATTTTTAAAATGATAAATTACTTCCGGTTCGGTGCTATGTCCTTGTGGTGTTGGTTATCGGTAACATTTTAATTTTATGTAGATACTTATTTCGTCTTTGAATCACTAACAATTCCACAACTTACATTTCGCTGGGACGGTTGACTTCTTCTTTGGTCAGGCCTACAGCTTTTGAAGTACGCCTAGCTCGTCGTCTTTCTCTAACTCGCAGACATTTCCTAGTCCAAAGATAAAGTGAGACATAGGATTTGATTGGAAATACTTGTTAGACATAGGATTTGATTGGAAATACTTGTTAGACATAGGATTTGATTGGAAATACTTGTTAGGCATAGGATTTGATTGGAAATACTTGTGAGACATAGGATTTGATTGGAAATACTTGTTAGACATAGGATTTGATTGGAAATACTTGTGAGACATAGGATTTGATTGGAAATACTTACGAGACATAGGATTTGATTGGAAATACTTGTGAGCATGGGCGTTACCAGGGGGGGAGGGGTTCAACCACCCATTCCCCCGAAATAAAATCCCCCCTTCGGTGGGGGGGGGGGATCGGAATTTAGTGACTGATTTTTTGCTTTGATTTTGATTATTTTAGGTGAGATTTTAAAACTAAACCATCACTTGCCCCAGCACAACCAATGGGGTTTTGAGTTTAAAACCCCCTACCAGGGGTTTTGAGTTTTAAACCCCCTACCAGGGGTTTTGAGTTTTAAACCCCCTACTTGGTGTTTTTGCAGTTAACCCTTCTCTTCTATAAAACAAAACAAAACAAAAATGCAAACGAAAATCCCCTTATTCCAAGAGCACCGTTAAGGGAGATTTTGATTTTAAAACCCCCTCCGAAATTTACGATAAACGCCCTCTTCAATATAAAAAAAGCTAATTACGCACTCAAAATGTTATGAGCGTAGCTAAATGGGTTTTGATTTAGTTTTGAGTTTAAACCCCACTTCAGCGGGTTTGAAGGTAAAAAATACTTCTTTAATAATAAAAACAAAGCAAATTATACACTCAAAATGTTATGAGTGTAGTCAAAGGGGTTTTGAGTTAAAAGCTAAAAAGTACCTCTTCAATATAAATAAAAGCAAATTACTCACTCTAAAATCTATGAGCGTAGCCAAAGGGGATTGGAGTTTAAACCCCCCGCCAGGGGGGTTTGAGGCTAAAATATACATCTTCAGTGTAAGAAAAAAAAATTACGCACTCAAAATGCTATGATGCCAAAATCCCAATAGGGGTTTTGAGTTTAAACCCCCATTCAGAGGGGTTTAATGCTAAAAATACCTCTTCAATATAAAAAAAAAAGCAAATTATTCACTAAAATTATTTGAGCGTAGCCAATCCAATCGGGGTTTTGAGTTTAAACCCCTCTTCTACAGATGGCTTTTTTTTTTAAAGTTTAAAACCCCTCCAGATGGTTTTGAGTTTAAGATCCCCCTACAGAGCATTTTGAGGTGGAAAACTCCCAACAGATGATTTTGACGATTAAACTTCTCTTTTCGATATAAAATCTAAAGCAAACTACAGTCACTTAATTCCAAGAGCGTATTCAAGAGAGGTTACACATTTTTACCAGTGGCAGGGCTCCATTAATAAACTGCAGTGAATAGTCATCTGCGGAAATTGAAAAACACTAAATGTGGCTCAACAAAGATGGCTAAGACAGACTTTAGGAGTCAGTTATAGAGATCGGGTTTAAATCAAGGAAATCCTATGCCGAACTGGGAGTCGACCCCTTAGTAAGATTGTGAGAGAGCGACGCATGAGGTTTGCGGGACATGTTCTCCGATAAAATGAATTACGCATAAGAAGAGTTGCAATGATATCCTAGTACAACTTGACGCCACTCATTCATTGAGGTCCTCATGGCAGGTGGGAAGAGGCTTCAGACATTACCAGTGACAGATTTTTATGGAAACAGCTTGACTTCAAATGCTCCGAACGGCGCGGGAGGGTCTAAGTCAGTAAGAATAGCACATTAGGTTTTTGAAATAAAACTTTTTAATAGCAGGAAAATGCAGTGTAGATACCTCAGAATATGCATTTTTTTGGCTTTCAATATCAGTAGTAGTGCTTGGCGGCGCGCGCTAGGGGAACTCCTAGCGCTCCCCTAGACCCCATTGCTAGTAATGGCGAGGAATCTACAATTTTATGGAAACACCCCCCACCCCGAAAAAAAATCCTTGCTACGCCCATGCTTGTGAGACATAGGATTTGATTGGAAATACTTTTCAGCATCGTTTGACCGTGACCACAATTTAAGTTGAATACAATTGTCAGACACACACACAGACACACACACGCACAAACAAACTTGACATCGAAATGTTGCATGTCAAAAAAAAGGAAACATTGACCAGCCTCGTGTTGACACGCTGAACGAGGAAGACGTCAACTCAGCACAAAGTTCTCTCTGAAACAAAGTTTCTATATTTAGCACTGTGCCATTGACATAAACGAGGCGACTCTACCACATTGAAATAATTATTTAAAAAAAAAAAAAACAGAACTGAAAGTCGAGAAGTTAATTGGAGATCCCACCATGGAGGTCAATATAAACGTTCTGCAGGCCAAGAAACGTTGTGTTGCAAAATGTAAAACTGCACAGGACCTCGCCCATAGACCTACCCATAGCCCTACCCATAGCCCTACCCATAGACCTACCCATAGACCTACCCATAGACCTACCCATAGACCTACCCATAGCCCTACCCATAGACCTACCCATAGACCTACCCATAGACCTACCCATAGACCTACCCATAGACCTACCCATGACCTACCCATAGACCTACCCCAAGTGATACAACAACAATTTGTTTTTCCGCACAGAGCAAGTGCTACAAAGACAGATTTCACCAGTTGCTAATAGATTATCAATATCACTGGCTAATAGACTGTCAATATAAATGGCTATTAGACTGTCAACACCAGTAGCTAATAGATTGTCAATATCACTGGCTACTAGACTGTCAATATCACTGGCTACTAGATTGTCAATATTACTGGCTAGTAGATTGTTAATACCAGTAGGTACTAGATTGTCAATATCACTGGCTACTAGACTCTCAACACCAGTAGCTACTAGTGTAACTAGACTGTCAACACCAGTAGCTACTAGTGTAACTAGACTGTCAACACCAGTAGCTACTAGTGTAACTAGACTGTCAACACCAGTAGCTACTAGTGTAACTAGACTGTCAACACCAGTAGCTACTAGTGTAACTAGACTGTCAACACCAGTAGCTACTAGTGTAACTAGACTCTCAACACCAGTAGCTACTAGTGTAACTAGACTCTCAACACCAGTAACTAATAGATTGCCAATATCACTGGCTACTAGACTGTCAATACCACTGGCTACTAGATTGTCAATATTACTGGCTACTAGGTTGTCATCACCGGTAGCCACTAGATGTTAATATCGCCAATGTTGACATTAACAAAACATATCTAATGATAAAAAATAGTTGTCTATATTACAAAAAGCCAGTCCAATATTGTATTGAAGACATTGGTGTGGATCAACACTCCATGATTGAGACTCAATGTTCCTGTATCAAAGTAATTTCTCTAATTACTTCATTATAAATAGTCTCCAGTTGACCATGAGATGTAGGCCCCTATGTTTATTATGCTGTTCGACTTCAAACTTTTTTTTTTTTGCGTTCACACTTGTAGACTTGACAATCAGAACAATATCAACATCTCGTATTTGTAGCCCGACTTCAATTGTTTAGCATTTCATTTAGTGAGCACAAAGTAATTTGTCTTAACACATGCAGCATATTAAAATGTGTAAGCTTTTAGACCTTCATGCTTTGAAGACTACCTTGTAAGACAATAGTGAGTGTCCAATAAATAAAACTCGCCCTATTCAAGCATGGAAGCGCTCATCTAGATTTGATGTGAGTAAAAACATATATATTTTGTTACCACGTCATAGAAATCCGTGTCTTGTCGAGCTCTGCTGATGGCGTTCCAAAGTTGCGGTTGGCACAGAAAATTGAGCAAGCGTGTGCTTTGGTTGAAGTAATGCCCGAAGATTATTGTTCTGTCCACTTTATGATGAAGACACCTTATAGCCAGGGGCGGACTGGCTATACGGGTAAAAATCCCCCCACACCGAAAATATATGACATGCCATTTGTGGGCCGGTTTATATGGTAATGCCCGGGCCGATTTTGATACCCAGTCCGCCCCTGCTTATAGCTAAGAACTTTTAGTTTATTTCAAGAAAATTAAAGTGTTTTTTTTTTCTAAAAATTTCTTATAGTCTAGTATTAAATACGAAATGTCAGTTATCCCAGACAATTCCAGTAATACTATTTATATAACTTTGAGTATTTCGTCAAGGAGATTAACAAAACAAACACTATCAGATATTCATGCTAATCCAATCCAGCTTTTTAAATGAGTGTAATGTCATCATTTATAGAGAAAAGTTAAATCGGATCTTATTTTTACTCGGTAACAACTAAATTGCCCAAAAGGTTTATGACCTCGTTTCTACGTTTGCACGTCATTGCTTAAGTAGTTCTTCAAACACTAGATTGTGACTAGATGAGATTTGGAATTAGAAATGACAGTTAAGAAAATGTCTTCACCACCCGTCACTAGTGTCACAAAAATAATCTTCACGATGATCATTAAACCATGGAACTATACTAATGGAACACCAGCTTCGAGTTTTTTACAAAGACAAAGAGAATCGAAGTGCCGTCGCGCATCTTTTTAGCGCACCATACCAATTTGAAAAATCGATGAGGATGCCAAAGAAGAAATTTACTCCGAGAGCCACTTGGATTGACCTTCATTGAGAGTAAAACTTCCCCACACTATATTTTATTAGATCTGTAAAAACTTTATCCATTTTCTGACTATCTGATAAAATAGATAGAATTTCCCTGAATAAGAGATCGTCACAAAAGTTATTTTTTTCGATCGCCCTATAAAATGCCACTTATTTTCCAAAAAATAGAATCTAAATTCCGAAAATACAATCTTTCAGTGTTTCTGTGTTTGGTTTATTTACACTAAATCTGGATGAAGACCTGTCTACCGTTCCGCTAAATGCGTATTTGTTACGATATATTAAATTGCACGAAATAAAAATAGGAGGCCTAATACAGTTTTGACACTCCAAGCTACGCACTTCTAATCGTTTTTTTTTATTATCGAAAGGACTAGGCTATAGGCATACACGTCTCGTGGGAAACAAAGAAAAAGTTAATCTTGATAATATTGTAGCCTAAATAAAATGACAAAAAATAAAAACAAAAAAAAAAACTATAGCCTAATCTAAAATGAAATAGATCTAGAGCTAGATTTTCTTGGACGAATGATATAAAATAAGTATAAATAATAAGTCATATGAATCTGATAGATCTAAAACAAATACTGATAGAGTCATTCATTAATTAATTATTAGAATTACTTGACTACCAACTGGGTATTTTTATTGCCAAAATACAATGTATTTTATGTGCATTTATTAAAAACAACAACCAAAAATTAAGCGTTCGACGCAACTAGATCTAATATTAATAATATAGATTATAGTTATAGTTCTAGATCCAGAAAGCTACTTCTCTAATTCAGTTTTCTAGTTTAATTCTAATTAGATCTAGATGTCTAGACCAGTAGATCTAAATCTAGCCAGGGTTTTTGTCATGGAATAGATTTATAAAACTTCAGCCACCTACTGATCACGATATGACAGATGAGATAGTGATAGGCCTACTCTCTCTACTACTAGACTCTACATCTAGTATGATCTAGATCTAGTACTACTACTAGTAGTAGATCACTACATTTGACTAGATGATTACTAGATCACAGTAAAATTCAATGTGTACTTCCGACTTTAGCTCAACAAACAAGTCTACTCCAAAGTATAGATCTACTAGTAAAGTCACAAAGTGTAAAGGATCATTATATATTCACATAAAAAAAATTATAGGCCTAAATGAATCGAATAATCAGTCACTAATTTGACTAATCAGTAATTCTGAGTAATCTAAATTGTTGTTTTTTTTAAAATGGCAAGTGTTATTGATGACTTGTAAACCAGTTGCAGAGATTCTAGTTTTTATTTTGATGACATGTTACGATACATCAATGATATTTAGATAAACGCAAGTACCTAGTGGAACAGACAGATTGACCATTTAATATAAGGCAAAGAAGTAAGATGTTTATAATCCATCAAACTATGATCAAACTCACAGAGGAGTTGTGTCATTTGTGACGGCATCTCATGCATTTAAAGAAGCTACAAACTATTCTACAAAAATGATAGGCTTGTCTTTGATTCCGAAGACTTATGAGGAATGCTATGTTTCCAGTGGCTACTCAGCCCCAGCTGTGACCTACATATTATGCCACACTGAGCACAGGCATAACCATTATCCACCTGTGGTAGAATCAGTTGTTTTTTTCTTTTTGCCGTCTACCCTCGGCAATTAATTTTCATTGGTGTATACCACACCTTTGTAAGTGACCTTCAGCTGTCTCATTCTGAAGCTGTATGCAACCAGGTGCTCTCTTATTCTATGTCAGTTAAAGCAAGTTGGTGCCTAAGCTTGTCTTTAAAGCATTTCTGTGGTACCTCTTTATGTGCATATGACATGTTAGGCAAATAGGTTTTGCCTATCGGAAGGCCATTTCGGAAAGTATAGGTGTTTAAAATGAAACTCCAAACATCTGGACTTCCAGTAACCAAGAAAATAAGCTTAGGATTCAAAGAGACGACACTGGCATTTCAGCTAAGACGATCAGTAAAATTAATAGCAACTTTAATTGCAGTCCACCAAACAAGATAAAAAGAAACAAGTGTGGCTTCAATAGCATTGATGATATTTAGTTTACTTTTATCTCATTTACTAGTATTACTATTTCATTGACTAAGGTTTTTTATTGTCAAATATGCATAAGTACATGTACTAGTTCCTGCAATTTGATGAAAAATAATAGTTAAATTATGTGTAGTCTATATACAAATGTTTATAAGAGATCACAGCTTAGCTTAATTTCAAAACTATGATTTTGTGTTCTGACTCTACTCTAAATAAATTATATTTTATTTTAAGAATGCAAAGTTGGAAATTCTGTTCTGATGAAAAAAAATTATTAAAATAAAGTAGATGTTTATGGTTTCTTTGTATTTATTTTTAAATTATTTATTCATTAAAAATTAATTGTTCATTAACATTCACTTGAAGTAAAGATCAAAAACACAAATTCAATACATGATCAGCTCTCAATTCATGCAGATCACAGCCCATCACTTAAATGTATTAACTGTCAAATCTACACACTATTAATTTCAAAATGTTGCTTTAAATTGTTATATGACACAATCAAAGTACTGGTACCTCACATTGATGTAGGCCTAAAGCAGCTGAAATAATGACAAATTTTCATTCAATAACTTGTACTGTCATTTATTATCAGACGTGTAAAAACTAATGACCTGTATCATCATCATTGGCCTCCTTCAGTCGTAGAAAGACTAAGGTTTCATCTCAGAGCACACTTCCTCATGTGGCTGTGGAGCCCTATTTTGGAGAGACACTCCCGTCCACAGATAGCACAGGTTAAGGTGGCCAATGCTTCGGTGGTAGAGGAGCTGGCCGTTTTTCGGATTGTACATTTTTCTTCCTGAGCTGAGACCCATGTACTTTCACTGTCCATAGCTTTCTTGGTCACTGTCTCTCTCCATCTGTTGCGGTCTAAAGCTATGTCTTCCCAATTGTCAGTATTGATGTTCACTGATTTGAGGTCACGTTTTATTACATCTATGTAATGGAAGTGGGGGCGACCAGTTTTTCTTGTCAGTAGTGTGTTAAAACTAATGACCTGTATATATAATTTATTAAGCAGGAGCATCAACAAATCTTGAACAATAATTGTCTACAGAAAAACTTTATTCTTATCCAAACAATATACATTTACAATGTATTGAAGCAAGTTTATTTATATTTATCCAAATCTATATGGCCTAAAGATTATAGCGTATTTTGATGTGTGAATACCAATTTACATTATTACATGAAAATAGTGTACTCATTTTTAAAATATTCTGGTTAATAAAAATAAAAAACTAATGATACAATAAAATTGAAGCATTAGTCAAAAAAAAGAAAAATTTCACTCAAGATCTATGTGAACTCTGCTTGAAAAAAATCATTTTGAAATTAATAAAAAAAAAATTATGGTTCTTGAGTCAATGGAATGAAAGCAGCAATTATTTAACAATTTCATGATTATCCATTCATTTCAATATACTTATAACTGAAAAATAATTCATAAGGTTTAGATACAACCATTTTAAATAATGATTATAATTTTTTTCTTAATTTGCTTAATTCAAATCTAATTTAAACAAGATTTCCTCTGTCAAGAAACTTATGAGGGAACAACATGCATGTTCTTCTCAGTAAGTTTTGGAAAGGGAATTAAGAATATTTAATTGATGTTGCTTTTTTTTTTGCCAACATTTTAAACCTTTGCACCAGGTTTTAGTTTTAAGGAGAATGCACCATATTTTATATGTTTACTTTTGTTAGATTCTTATTTTAATTTTAAAAAAGTAAAATTTCCCTTACCACTCATCCACTGCACTCCCTCTTGTTTTAATGGGGCTCAGATTAATAGTTTTCAAGTACAATATCAAACAGATTTAAAGAAATACTAAATCCAAACCTGTTGGCTGAATGACAGGATATACATAAATATGTATACAGCTTACAGTGTAATATATATATCTTAAATTAAAATTGGTCCAAGACTTTTATTTTGCAACATGATGGTATTTTCCTTTCTGGTGGTGCTATGCAGGAGTCCAATAATCTCATCTTTTCTCATAACAGAAAGTTATCTAGTTATAAAAATAAATAATTGGATTTAAAAAAAAATAAAAAAAATATGTGTGACATATGTGTTGACCATGCTAAACGTATATATGTTATTAAGTATAGTTATATAATTTTGCCATTCTAAAAATAGTCTGTACCTAAAAAGATCTACTGCGTTAATGTGTAGACATGGCCCTGACCTTAATAGTTATGAATTATTACTATAGGTGAAGGCAGATGTTCAGTTAATTTGATGCACATTGAACTAATCTAAAAGCAACTATAACATATATTATGATTTACATTTTCATGGAAAACTAGTTTTTCAAAAATACAAGTACTTCAGCTTATGAGAAAAGTACACATAGGGAAAAATTGCAGTACCTTACCTTTAAGAGGTGCAACCAATCATTGACTTTTCAGGAATGCATGCCTTTTTCTTGCATTTCCAAACATAACTGTAATTATACAATTAGGCATATTGGTTAATTTCTTTTGAAAACATTAAAATAAAAAAATAATATTATTAAATTGAAAACGTTGTTGTATCAAACATACAAATTATCAGACAATTTTGCCTGTTTTCATCTAATAGTTTATTGTAAAGGAATGGCCTGCACAACAGTCAAGGTATATTAGGCATTCATGAAAGATGAATGTGCTTAAGAGTGTTATAAATAAAAAAAAAAACTAGAGAAAAATGTTAAATTCCATCCCAGATATTTGGATGTTGCTTGACCATGAAAATCACACAAATCATAAAATATCTATTAGATAACTAAAATAAAAATTGTATAGTAGTACTTACATTAAATATTGAATGGATGCCCAGAGAGTAGAAATAGTATAAGTATGATCCTTGAGCCATTCTGGTACATCATCAGAACTGGTTGCCATGGTTCTACTTGTTAATAACTGAAACATTACAAACATTTTTTTTATTTATAATTTATCACAGACTAGAATAGAAATGTTGCCAGGAAAAATACCAATGGTTAGAATACACCTGATGCTACTTTTGTAGCCTTATTACTGGTTAAAATGCACCAAAACTTCATTAATTAAATCTGATTAGAAACATATATGTATCACACAAGTCAAAGTTTATCAGAGTGTCATAGCAAATAATTAACTAGATATGTGAGTTTTATATTAAGTACTGAATTTCAGGGAATAGATCCAACTTGACACCACATCATTTATTATTTCATGAACTCATGGGTCTGGGTATGGCATGGAAACTATTATTTAATATATATGGGGTGTAGGCAAGGCATGGATTATAAATTGTCTTGTATAGATTAGATTGGGTAAAACTGCCAATCGAAGGTAACTTTTACTAATAGATCTGGATCAATTATAAATTTATGGGACCTAGGCCTGCATAAATCTTATCTTTTATTTATATATTTTATGTACATATATAACTAGTCTAGAATCTATAATTATATCTTAATAATAATTTTTGTAGATGTCATATAATATCTAACATATTAAGTATAGATCAGTAGATTTAGAATTTTAGCTAGTGGAATATTTTTATATTCCTAATCTGAACTGGATCTATATATCTAGAATTTAGATCAGTAGATTTAGTATTTTAGGTAGTAAAAACTTTTATATTCTAAATCTAAACTGGATCTAGATCTAATTATTCTAGAAGCTTAGATCTAGAAGACTAGTTGTCAAGATTTGACTACACTATGGCTAATGCACTAGCTTAGTAGGCCTACTAGATAGATCAAGAGACAGAGTACTAATAGACTCGTCTTGCCTCGTTGGGCCTCTCAAATCAGCTACAGACTTTAGAGACAATTTAGGAAGGTGAATATCGATCCAATTCAAAGATCTACAATCTACATGTTAGAGTCTAGCTAGAGATGCTAGATCTAGTCTAGAAGGCTTATCAATAAAAAAATAAAATCAATCATTTCTAAAGTTTGTAAAATTATATGTAGATCTAATCTATCTATTTATAATATAATACAAATCTATGTCTACTTTTTAAATATTTAAAATGATATGGCTGATGATATTAATTATTTTAATTGAGACATTTACATAATGTCACATACAAAGTAACAAAATAATTAGATCTTATACTAACTCATAGACTCATACCATATTGAATTAAACCTTCGAGTTTACGTTCCACTATCTTGACTTGACTATATTGACTAAATAAAGGGCACTATGATTATAGATGTAGATTATTATCTATGATGATGATGTTTATCAACTGGTAGATCTATAAGTAGTATCGTCACTTTAAGTATAATCTGTATGACCACTGCATTCGTTTCATTCACTGTCTGTATCAATAATCGTATGAATGTGATGTGAAAGTGAAGTCTAGATTTAGATAGAATTGATAGATCTACTATTAAAAAGTATTAACTATACTAACTATATACTATAGTGTCTATAGGCTATAGCCTACTATAGGCCTACTATGGTATAGCCAGTATGACTCGTATGAGTAGGCCTATACTCATAAACTGTAAAAGTGTATAAGTATAGCTATACTAGACAGACTAGATGATCGATAGATCTATTCTAGACTAGATCTATAAATATTCATATTGACAATTATTGATCTCATATATGGTCTAGATCTAGGGTTAGATAAAATAGAGTGGATCTCATGACTGTCTATATTAGATCTATTGATTTTTTTAAAACGTTAAATAAATCTAGACCTTAGTCTTTAACTTTAGTCTAGGTGTTGTAGATCTTTTAAAACGTTAAATAAATCTAGACCTTAGTCTTTAACTTTAGTCTAGGTGTTGTAGATCTAGATCTATATTATTCTAGATATTATACATTTTTTACAAGAGATCTAGATCTATATATAAGTTCGGTTTTTAAAAAATTCGCATTCGAAATTTTAAATACCCAGATTTAAGTATTTATATACCCATATTGGTAGGTCCGAGTTAATCATTTATTAGATCTATTAAAGCATGTCTATATAAAAGATTATTATTTTAAAAATATATTATTATATAAAAGATATAGTTATGAATATTTACTTTAAAAAATTAAACAAATGAATTTTTCACTTTTGCCAATTAACACTCTGGCTAGCAAAAAGGATGACTCCTCAATAGTGTGAAAAGACGATAACTGCATGAGTTGGTTTGGAATTGTATTTTGTAAGACTAATTTTCAAAACCTATCCTTCATGAGAGAGAACGAAAAAAGGTTGTCAAAAAAAAAAAGCTGGCTGGACTACGCAAATAATGGACCAGCCTCTCTCTCTTGATATCTTGTTAAGAACATTGGTCACCGGGAAAAGTGGATGGTTTGGTTACGCGGGACAGATGATAAAAATGACATGTACATTTAAAAAATTCCAGATTTTGTGTAAAATACCCAAATGAGGAAGTACTGGAAACACCTATTTTAACGAAGTGGCCTTAAAAAAAAATCTTTTGTGACGATCTCTTATTCAGGGAAATTCTATCTATTTTATCAGATAGTCAAAAAATGGATAAAGTTTTTACAGATCTAATAAAATATAGTGTGGGGAAGTTTTACTCTCAATGAAGGTCAATCCAAGTGGCTCTCGGAGTAAATTTCTTCTTTGGCATCCTCATCGATTTTTCAAATTGGTATGGTGCGCGAAAAAAGATGCGCGACGGCACTCTGATCATAAAATCTCGAAGCTGGTGTTCCATTAGTATAGTTCCATGATTAAACGAAATGTTTTTCGTACTACTAAGATTTACATCCATTTCTTTTTTTTTTCGCATTTTTATATTTATGCCAAAATAATAATATAACACTATGAATGTTAAGTAAAATGTATTCAGTATTTAAAAGTATTTTATTGTCACTGTTACTTTATTTGAATATCAAGGGACCGAGAGACTGAGCAAATGAGCCAAGGCTTAAAAATCATCACGACCCCCCCCCCCTACCAAGACTGTTATAACAAATGATCTAACCAAGGAGCTAAATCTCTAGAAGCCTAGATAGATCTGAGTAATCTTACCTGATAGCCAACCATATGGACGTAATATACCCAATCACAATGAGAGGTGTAAATATAAACAACAATGGAATCCAGATAAAGTCGTAGTATGTCAATTTCATTTAAAAATATCTTAACCATAATTCATAAACCTTATCCATCTACAAGTCAATAGTTTCTAGGTAGTTTTTTTTTTTAAATAAGCATCTAGCTCTATATCTAGATCTAAAAAGTTTATGCTGATTTCAAAATATCTTGTGTCGTATCATATGTACATAAACACTTTCACCTATTTTTTAAACTCTGAATACAAGAGAGCTAAATAAAAAAAAATACACATGAACACAGACCTATATATTTAATAAAGGTCCGAGTGCTTGAATTGATTTAAAAATCAACGCAATGTTTTCTGTGTTTGCGGAGGTGACGTCATAAAAGTTCTCTTTCTTTTTCATAAACCAGTTAGTTAGTGCGGTTTGTGTTGTTAGATGGTTTAATCATTAATGCTGTCAGTATAAATTAGAAATTTTCTACAAATCGCCATAAGCGATTACGTCCTAAAACGATTTGAGGCTAGATAGACTAGAGTCACTAGACTAAAAAATTGTGCCGATTCTCTCCATCTCTCAAGAGCTAGACCAAATAATGCCAAAATATTTTCAGCGGATTGGGGTAGCCTGCATTAATTTCCAACACGCTTGTCAAGGGTCGCTCAAAAAAAAAAAAAGCAGCACCCAATGAAACTGAGCCTCAGTTGCTTTATAAGATAAGATAAGATAAGATCATTTTTATTGATCCAATCAAATGGAAATTCAGTTTGACAACAATTGACAACCTCAGCGTAACTACTGTAACAATAACATTATAGATATACGAACAACATTCACACACGAAACACATACACACTCACAACCAGCGCTTTATGAATTAGACTTCTATGTACTTCTCGATGATGACAGATCATCTTGTAACACTCTGACCGACAGTGGGATGAAAAACAAACTCGGTGACCGCATATAACTTCATCACGCGGCAGATGTGGTCCGCTGGCCACATTTTGTGCATCACTGTCCTAGACTAAAATGTTGACTGGTTGTAAATAGACCAAAATAAAACTTAAGCGAGGTCAAAGACCGAGCGCTCTTGTAGCTACAATCTTGGCTAATCTTATCGTATAACTTATAGACGTCTAGACGTTCCTTCAAAAGAGAAGATAATTACCTCCTACAGGTATCCACGTGTTAGTCTAATGTGCATGTTAATTAGAAGCTAAAAACTCTGTTAGCTGATTCAGGCAACTATTTCCATGCTCTAGTCTAATGGCACCAAGGAAAGGAGCTGATGTACTAATAGGACGACACCTTCAAGGCCCTTAACATTCCTAGGAACATCTTCGTTGCCTGTCAGAGGGCGGTACTGCTGCAGACCTGCCCCATCACCAGAAAATTCCTCAGTGGAAACTGTTAAAGGTACTACGATGAATTTTGTTTCTCTTTAGCGAAACTCGACCCTGGCAGCGCCAGAGAATGACTACTCATTCATTTCTAACATAATAATAATAGTAATAAGGCTTGAGTCCGAAGATTAATGAGGAATGCAGTATTTCTCGTGGCTACGCGCCCTAGTTGTGACCTACATATTTTGCCACTTCCAGGGCAAGCATAACCATTGTCCGCGGGTGGTCAATTAAGATTTTCTTTTCGCCGTCTGCGTATGTCCTAGCATATAGAATAAGAAATGTACCATTCTTGTGTCTGAGTATTTTATTGTGTGCCAGTTTGTTTTACGGTTTGTTCTCCATAGCAGGAAATCCATAACCCGTTGGTAGAATAAACCCTTAGCTTTCTCTCTCTCATATTTCAAGTTTTAAATTAGTTTTTGTATCGCCAACTTCCAATAGCGAAACGTCTCTTAGCTAGGACTGGAGTATATAGATCTAGCATTCTATTGGGTTTTGCAAACCTTCCTATTATCACATAAAGTTTTGGATCTATTGCGGATCTATCCAATTCAACCGCGTTCGTCTTCGAAATAAGCAGCAAACAAGACAAAGGAAAGTAATTATATAACCTAATCCAATCATCTTTTAGTATGAGTTAACTCCTTTGTATTTATTCAGTAGAATGTTAAAGAGGACTTATACTGTCTTATACTAACACAAATATGTGTGTGTATGTATATATATATATAAATACACACACACACAGGGTCATATTTACCACCACCACCACAAGAGTTTTTAGAAATTATCAGTGAGAAACTTTTAAGTTTTGATTTTTTTCTTTAAACCTCAATTTTTCACATTTTTACCGACACGACTGTTAACTCTGTGTCTTATTTACTTTTATTTCAAACTATTGTCTGCATGAACAGCTTCCCTTATTTTTCTTTCTTCTGATCTGGTATGTTAACCATTTTATCATTGAGATATATAATATACAATATTCAGATTTACGGAGCAAAAATGTTCACCAGCAGAAATTAAGCATCGAAATTCTCACACACTTAGTAAAAACAAAACAAAAATCCAAAGAAAATGAGTTCAATTAAAGAAATATATATTTTGAAAATCTTGTACATAGAGCAGCCAACAATGTGTACATGATTTATAGAGCAGTAGCTTCAATTATGCTGCAATGCTATGCATTCCATTTTCACATCACATCATAGAGTCAATAAAAAACCTAGTTTCTAGATAAATATTTAACACATTATTGACATCCAAATGATGTCACTATCCCTTCGACCTACTTAATGTCTTCTGTCTCTCAAAAAAAAACACCATTTATGATTAGCAACTATTACACAAGAGATATAACAAAGAAAAAAAAAAACCCAGATATATATAACAAGTAAAATTAGTTGGTAAACAAGTTTTACTGAAATCACCGATAGGTAAACAAATTGATGTTTAAAATAGAAATGAAAAAAACTTTTTACTTACAAAGCCAAATAAATATTCAGCTTTGAAAACATTTTTAGATCTATGAGTATTAGTATTGTCCACAGGTGATTAAGTTGACCTCCTTAGAACGCAAATAGAATTGAGTGTAACATGCCCAAGGTACGTAGATATATGTGATAAATAATTTTAATTTGAAAAAAAAAAGTAGATATATTATATTTGTTGAATTTAATAGCTCCATATTGAAAGCTTTCTTTAAGTATTCTTTGAAATGAAAAAAAAAAAATAAATATAACATTTCATACACTCTCCCCAAATTTAACATAACAATTCCTTTAACACCCCAATACAAAGACAATACTTCATTCTGCAGGTCTCAATAAATATAAATATAAAAAAGACAGGAAAAAAAAGACAAATTAACCAAAAGTTTTAAATAATCTAAAACTAAGACAGAATGAATACAACTATTTTGATAATAATATTTTAAGAAATGAAGGAAATGCTTAGAGCAAGCAAGTGTATGCATTTGAACATACTTTATGACTAAAATATCTGAGTAAAAAAAATAATTTAAGTTGCACAAAACCGACAAGGAAATAATGCCGATAAAATATACTTCATAACTTCTGCTTTCAGAACTCCACAAAGGAGAGAAAGATATTACTTCCTTCCTTGACTTCAGTTGATATTTATAATGAAATCTTAAGCTTGAATACATTTGAAAAAAAAAAACAACTTAAAAGATTATATGACATTAGCTAGATGTAATAGGGAGACCAGAGTTGAATACATCATTGTATAGTTGAATCCTTATCATTGTCTCCTGAAGTGGTAAAAAAAACAAAATAAAAAAAGAACAAATTCATAATGAATTTTTTAAACAGAAAAAAAAGATGGGCAAGATTGCCTAAGATTAACAAAGGGAGATAATTAGTAAAAATGAAAATAAAAACTATGGCAGGTTGACAAAACAATAGATTGAGCAGAAACATTCCCAGGTGCCCAGCACACACAAACCTTAACTAATCTGATTTCAAGAGAAGTTATTCAGTGTTCAAAAGAAAAAAAAAACGTATAATTATTTCTGTTTCTCCAAACCACAATAGCAGATAGACACTGAAGTACTCTAGAGAGTTGAATGCCTATTGAACATTATCTATCAAATCTCTAGTTCGATGCCAATGATGTTTCTGGTGAGCTAGTTTTATATGACCAATTTACCAATAACAGAAAGTACAAGTAGAAAACACACCATCTCAAATCATGCATAATAGTTTGGAGAAATGAGTAGGTCAGTCAAAGTGACCAGCTGGTCATCAGTGAACATTCTCTTGTGGTCATGCCAGTTGTCATGATGGGTGCGTCGAAAGTTGGACAGTGTCTTGGTTACAGTCATCTGATGAGAGAAATGACACCCTTCAAAATCATGCATATGGTAAAAATATCAACACCATAAGTTTTTTAGAGCCAAACAAGAAAATAAATCTTTATTTGTATCAACACCAAAACTGTTTTAGAAACAAAGCATGATAAAGTATGTTAAGTATTAAGGTTACTGACCCCAATGGGCTGTGGGTCATTGACATGGACGCTAAGATCTACCAGGACTTGTGGAATGAAGTCGGGCACATCATAGGGGTAGGCCTGGACACAAGCACTGAGCCCCAGCACACCCGCATGTCTCTTGATCAGCCCCTGGAGGGAGACTTGCTCTTTGGTTCGGCTCTTTTTCACTTTAGTACTTCGTAGTCTTTCAAAATGCTCCTGAAAAACATCAGAGTTCATGTTTTAACAAGTATGTGTATTAGACTGACAGGATCTTTTGATAGATAGATTTTGTTTACATAAGAAAACAAAAATTGTGAGCTTGGCAACTTTTTAAACCCAGAAACAGGAGGTAATGGAATGAAGCCAAAGCACCCAAGAACTTAGTAGTATTACCCAATCTCATTAGATTCTAAAAAGCTTGAGTTGTGACTCTGCCCACTCTAACTGAAATCAAACCAAATACTGGTAGTCAGACAGACAATAAGCACTAAGTTGATCATTGGTTAAACTGAGTTTTGCTCCTTGGAATAATTGACTTAAACTGAAAACACTCAGAACATATTATAATTTAGGCATTCAATAAACAAAATTAAGTTAAACATGAATTAAGTATTGCTATAAACAGCTCCATGCAAGAGCCTCAAGGAAAGAGTGTTACAATGACACTAGTTTAACAAGAAATCAACCAAATAAAAGCAAAAAGATCAAATACTTAGTTCTGTATTTTGTGGACATTTTGTGCCTAATTCAAAAATAGCTAGAGACATGAAACTTTGTATTCTAAGTTTTCTCTAATGTTTCCTTTAAAGGTGCTGCACAACTCCTTGAGTATTAATGACATAGAAACAAAAAAAAATCATCCTTATTGGACTCCTGATATCTACTCACCAACATATCTTTGTTCAGCTCTAAATAGTTACAGTGTATAAATCCACTCAAAGTGACTGCTGCCATTTCTCTCACCTGTAAACAAATAAAAGAAACTTTAGCGACATTTCAATGGAACATGTATTCATGCTTTCTTTTCATTCTTTAAAGAACACAGATTTTTTGAAAAATTAATTCAAAAAAGAAAAAAAAAACTGAAAAAAAAAAGTCAATTATTAATTATGAACAACTAGACTTAATAATTTTAGACAAAGTTTCAGAAAAGTCCATTTATCTCAAGAACAATTATTTATCTGAAGATAAGTTATTTTTACTGAAGATTGCAACCTATTATCTGATGTGATGTGCCAGGAAGAATAGCAATCCACCAAGTATCTAATTAAAATTGCTGTGTCTCAAGTGGCAAAAAAATATATTTAAAAATACTTTTAAGAAAAAATAAATAATTTTTTTTTTTATTGATTTATGTCTACACCAATGAAAATTGTTCAAAGTTTCAACTTGATCTGAGAATAAATGTGGGAGGAAATAAAGTGTAAAAAATATCAATATCTCTCAAATTCACTTAGGGGTGACACTGAAGGGTCTTCTTTGACAAATCTTTCATGTTTTACTCAGGCCATTCTTCATAAATATTGATTAGCATCAGTATCATCCACCTTTCGACCCCACCACAGGAAGAACTAAACAAATATTTCCCCACCATTTCAACTTCTTACGGGTTACCTCCAAATTATTTCCAGTGGCCTGAACTGAAGAAATTCCTTCTGGCATTTATAGTGCAGACTTAATAACAGTAAAATGATTTTAGTTTATACAAAAATTAAATAAAGATTTTATGATGACTCATGCTTGGACTGTTTCATTGTGAATTTTTACAAAGTCATTCCAAAACACATTGGAGCAGATATTTGCAAAATTACATGATTGGTTTGTTATTTTTAGTTTCTGAATATTTTTTTCATTTGATAAGCACAAATCTTTATAGTGCTATGTATGCTGTTTTGGAAGAGTTAAATCTTTACTGTGGTCTTGTCGTTTTCTCTGCAGATTCAAAGACATTTGATAGTAGGTAGAAAATTGTTTAAATACAATATTTGTGAATAGGCATTAGAAGTGCCAACAACTAAAACAAGAATATGACACCACAAACCTCAAGCTGTTCATCACAAAGTAAATGTAAGAGCATGGCTTGAATTGTCTTTTTATAGTGATCTCCTTGGAGCAGGAAGAAATTACCAAACACCATTGGCTGCATGTAGTTCAGTATATTAGCTCTGGCATGCCAAGACTTTAAACCTGCCACCTGAAACATTTAAAATTTTAGAATGATAGAAGAAGTTGAAAAACAAAAAAAAAAGCAATAAGAGGCTTGTTATCAAATTGAGCCCAAAGGTTAAGCACTGTGTATACCAGTAAAACTGTGACCTGACATGCTGACACTGGATTTTTAAATTGCAAGAGACAATAGCTCACCTCTTTGATTGTGGCCAGGGCAATGTCTACAGACTTCTCTGGAACTAGAATCATTGACAGATTCAACATGACCTGTTTGCAGTCTTCTCTTAAATCTTCATCATTGGCTTCACTTTGAAGGTTCTCAATCTAACAACACAAAGCACTTTAAGTAATGACAATCATAGAAAATGTTCTCAAATCATAGACTGAATAATATTCTTTTATTTTTTTAAGTACAATAGTGGCAACAAAAGAGAGCCATAAAAGTGAAACCAACTAAACATTAGGGAATTGTAAGACATGGCTGTAGATTACAAGAATGCCTTATTTCACAGTAGGATTTCTTCTTTGAAAGTGAATCTTAATCATAACAGCAATTTTAAACAATTAATTTTTTAATGCTTTTTTAATATACATTTAAAAAAAACAATCTCACCCTACTTTAAAATAATGAACATTATATCTTGAGTATAAGTAGATGAAATGTTTTTGAAGTAAATGTAAACTGTTGAAAACAACTTAGAAAGACAAGCTGTTATAAGCAGTAACACGGTTTAGTGAATAATTCAAACAAGAACAACCAAAAGAAATCCAAGTACTCTACTTACAATAGGTAAAAGTTGAAATACTTCATCAAGACATGGACTTAAACTTCTCATGAATGTTGCTGACACCCATTGAACCACTAAGGAAACAAGAACAAGTCAAATTAAATCATACATGGCTGATTCTAGATTTAATAATGATGATTTTCTTTACAAGATATCCAGCTTTACAGGAAGATGATTAACCACATCTAGCTTTACAGGACAATGATTAACCACATTTACATTCCCCAACAAGTTTACATAGAGCTGTGTGAAAAGAGAGCATTATCAAATCATGGGGGAAAAAAAAGTCTAAACACCCAAAGCCTGGAGGGATGGGTCAGGAAGACAAGTATTAAGCCTTCCTGTCTTTAAAGTTTATAGAAACCACACAAAAGGTGGACTGTCATTGTGCTATACCCTTGTTAACCACTTGTTACTGAAGTGTATGAAAACATCTGACCCAAAAATCTCAGGGTTTCTAAGATATCTTTATTTTCATGAAATTTATTCTTTAATATTGGTGATTGTTTACACACTGAGATTATCATAAATCAGTCTAGTTAGGAAGACAATGGATTGAAGAATTCGTCATTGGAAATTGTCCAAAATGTCTATAAAGTAAAACTGTCTGCTGTTCCACTAATCAAATAAAACAATTTCAAAAATATGATTTCAGTCACCTGTTTTACACAATCTTATGGCTATTACTTTTTCTTCTGGCTCTTCAGATCCAATTCTATCAGCATCACTTTCTGAAATACACCAAACAATAGCTAGATACATAACAAACAAGAAAACTATTCGTGTTCCCCCCAAAATAACAACAGTGAATAGAAATGCCAATGCACAACTAGCTTTTACTTCCCAGTTATATCTGAGATAAGAATCTTTCAATAATAACATTCCCCTAGAAAAATCAACAAACATGAAAGTCCTACAATGTAATGAATCACAAAAAGAGGCAATGAATATGAAATAAATATTCTCATATGATATTTTTTTATATTTTTAACGTAGTCCTGCCAGTGTAGACCCATTATTTTCTTACCTTATAAAATACAGACGTTACTTCAAAAAAGAAGCTGATTACACCCTAAGGGTATTCCTAAGTCAATCTAGTCATGCACCTTAGTTAATTAATGACTTAAACTCTGCCAAATCATTGGTTTTCCTGGCTAGCTCAGGCAACCCATTTCATGCTTTAATAGCACTAGGGATGAAGGAGCATTTGTACAAATTTGTCCTAGCATATGGAACAAGGAATGTGCCCTTATCTTTGTGTATTTGTAGGTATTTTATTAGGTTTTGTTTATGTATTTGAAGAATATGGTTCATTTTATGTCTAATTGCTACTTTAATCTTCTATGCTGTAGTGACTGTAAATTTAATAATTTTACTATGGTGTTACTCTAATCAAATAAGAATTTTTGTTTGTTATGAATCTCACTGCTCTATTTTGTTGAAGCCATATAGAGTTTTTAAGTACTCATTTGAGCCAGAAAACTGAGATATGTCGAGTCTCAAAAAAATATACAGCCTACATTTAGAATTAAAATTAGAATTAAAAAAGCTTACAAAATACTGTTTTCTAGATGGGCTTTATAGGTATCAACAGTTTCCTTTAAAAAATGTTCACACAAAAGAAAATTTCTATGAACATCCAGTTTTCACTAAAAAAAAAAGAGTCACCACCATATGTTCTTTTTCTGAACAAGATATGATGAGTTCTTCTTATATGAAAGTTTAAAAATCTGCTTCAAACGTCTTATTAAATCCTACTACATGTAGCACTATTGGGTTAAAAACTGCATAAACGATTGAGGACAACAGAACTGGTTAAAAGATCTTCAACACTCCTTAAACACCTATTGGGCTGGTTTACATAATCTTTGAGGACTGCAATAGCAATTAGCCTAAAGTTAACAAAACTTCCTTACCTCCATTATATGAAGCAACATAATCTTTAAATTGTTCTAGTTCAGGCAAAACAGACAAAATGAAGTCAGCACGTCTGGGGGAGAGAGTTTTACTGTTACTGTCAGCTTGGTAATCATTGTGTAGACAAGAGCTCAGCAATCTGTGGTTCAAAGAAACAAATAATTAGAACAAGCCACAGTTTAATGAAAATAACAACAAAATAGAATTATCCCCAAGTTACTGCTGAACTATAAGTAGAAAGGAAATGAATGAAGAAATAATTACTTCAAATGTTGACTTTTAGTCTATTATTAAGTTCATACTTAGAGTGTTACAAACTCATGATTAAAAAACATACGTTGCTATTCTATCCCTGACATTTTTGTAGGTGTGGGCCAAGTGTGGACGTAAGTAATTGACTATGTCATGGAGGTAGGCTGGAATTCTCCATTCTTGTTGAAGTATTGCTTGCTGAAGCATGTACAATCGCCTGGAGTGACAAATCAATTAAGTGAAGCATTAATGATGAGAGAACTACAGCTACAATTGTACAAAGGTCACCAAATATTATATATTTATATTTTATCAAAAGCAGCTCTCCTTCCACTGTTGTGTTTTTGAAAAGTTTGCTATTAAAATTCTGCCAATAAAACTGACAGAATTCTAAATTCAATATAAAAAAATTAGAGGATTAGTTCATATATATTAATGAATATTTATTATTGTGTATTTGCTTAAATGCATTTTTAAATTTGATAATATTTCTGTGAAATAAAATGTGTTTAATGGCACGTTGGTGATAAATACAAAATGTAACAACAGCTAGAAGAAAAACAGCAAAATAAAAAAGGAAAGTTCTAGAAATTGAGGTTGACAACAGAAAGTGAGACAACAGACTTACGAAGCATCACCAAAAGCTCCTCCTTCTCCACTCAGTGGATTCTTTATTAATAATCTATACAGCCATTGAAGTCTTTGAGGAGCTCGGTTTTCCTGCAGGAGATGATAAATAAAAATGTTTAAAACCCTCATTAAAATAAACCAAGAAATAGAGTATTTAAACATCACAACAACAAGAAAGGAGAACACTCTTTAGAAAGTGGAGATTCTTAGTAGATCTTGTAAACTTTTTGAAAAAATAAGAGGCAAGATGTAACTGCAAAAAGATTTATAGCACAGCTCTAGTAGCTTAGAACACAGAAATATGCCCAAATTGGTTCAATTTTACAAATGAATTAAAAATCAAATCATTAAATAAGAACAATCTGATATAAACATTGTCACATGTAAATTATGAGTGAGTCTGGTGTGAATGTACACTTTGGTTTCTTATAGTTATAATGTTTTTTGTTTGGTGTAATGCACAAATTGTAAGACAAATTTCCATATGGACAATAAAGATTATTATAATTATTAATATTAAACATGTTCTTTTTTTTTAATTCTAATAAATTATAAGATAAACTAATACAGTGAAACTAAAGTTGTCAAGGGCTTGTTTATAAATATATTTAAAAGACGTCTTATTTTATAAATTGCATTGAAAAATTGAAACTATGACCAAATAAAATCAATGATTCAGCTTTTGTTTAATATAATATAATATTATAATATATCATCAAAATAAAACAGTTACCCCTACCCCATAAGAACTTATGTTAAAGGGAAGCAATTCAACAAAAAAATGAAAAAAATGTCACTTACACATATGTTGAGAAAGAAGTTTCCCCAGTCTGATATTGTCTCCACTGTTATGTTGTTAAGTGTGTGTTCCAGCAATGGTGTAATCCACAGCCACAATTTCTCAACCTGATGAAAGAAATACAAACATTCATTAATTTCTCTAATCCAACTAGATTTCAGCAACATGCACATCCTTGTAATGGTAAAAAAATAACACCATAAGACTTCAGATAATATATCTTTACAAAAAAAATTAAAAAATTCAGATAATTATGATACAGATCTATAATATTGTTAATGCTCAGAACACACTGCTTGTGGTCTAAACAAAATACTTCCAGTCCAATCCATAATTAATTGAAATTTAAGCTATTTCTTTCCCTTTTTTCTACTTTAGCTGCTAGCAAAATCTATTTCCCCCCATCCCTCCCTCCTTATGTCTTCTACCCACCTCATGTACTTAATCTCAAGTAAACTTCTACCCACCTCATGCACTTAATCTCAAGTAAACTTCTACCCACCTCATGCACTTAATCTCAAGTAAACTTCTACCCACCTCATGCACTTAATCTCAAGTAAACTTCTACCCACCTCATGCACTTAATCTCAAGTAAACTTCTACCCACCTCATGCACTTAATCTCAAGTAAACTTCTACCCACCTCATGCACTTAATCTCAAGTAAACTTCTACCCACCTCATGCACTTAATCTCAAGTAAACTTCTACCCACCTCATGCACTTAATCTCAAGTAAACTTAAAACTGCTCCTATCTGAACATTGTTACTGTATTATATGATAAAAGTCAAGATTACAACAATTGGCTTGTTGATTTTCATCATTTCTCATTGTTGTGTGAAGGTTTACGGAAACAAAGAAAAGGAGAACATACATTCCTAAATAGTCAAACACAACAAAAACAACACAAAGCTTTTCTTTTTTTTTTTGGCTCTTTTAAATTGAGTGTTCTGAAAAAACAAACTTTTCTTACCTTTGGGTATGGCCAGAGTTTTGAGCCTGTGATGATGCCAGCTAAGACTTCCATGGCACATCGCTGACTACTGGCATGCTTATCATGACTAGTGTCTTTTATCAACCTCTCTATGTGGACTTGAAACTTGGGCAAGAAAGTATCTTCAAAATTGTGGAACAACATCTGTCAATACAGACCAATTTATACTTATTGTTATAACTAGGTCAAAGGTTGCATCAGTAAATATACAGTAGGCTACATTTGTAATGAAATTGTTGAGATTGTTAACTGTGTTAGATCAAGTCTGTTTAATACTGTACTGACTTTATCCAGACCAATCCAAGTGATGTATAAGTAAAATCAATCTCCTTTCAGTCCATAGAACAGATGATCTGAAGCTCATCTGTTTTCATGACTGAAAATTTACAAGGCTGACACATGATCAATTTTTGTAAGGTTCCTGTTAAAGTTGGATGGATCCAGGGACATCCCAAAGATCCTCAAATTTACAAGGCTGTCATATCATCAATTTTTGTAAGGTTCCTGTTAGAGTTGGATGGATCCAGGGACATCCCAAAAATCCTCAAATTTACAAGGCTGTCATATCATCAATTTTTGTAAGGTTCCTATTAGAGTTGGGTGGATCCAGGGACATCCTAATAATCCTCAAATTTACAAGGCTGTCATATCATCAATTTTTGTAAGGTTCCTGTTAGAGTTGGGTGGATCCAGGGACATCCTAAAAATCCTCAAATTTACAAGGCTGTCATACAGGAATCTCTAAACCTAAAAAAGAAACACCAACTTGAAAAAATTACTCTGGAATCCTCGATACACTATAATGAATCTCCACCCTGGGACGAAAGCCCTCTTCCTACTATAAGGGACCATATTGAAAACATAAAAAGAAAATCTGATTACAGACCAACAGAGCTCAAGGAAATAGTGAACTGTTTTCTACATACCAATTACCCTAGCAATCAGTGGATCAGAGTTTACACGGATGGCTCATCCCATAAAGCCACCACAAATGGAGGAGCTGGAATACTTATCGAATGGCCAGATGGAGGAAAACTAGAAAAATCCTTTGCAACTGGAGAGCTCTCTGACAGTCACAGAGCAGAAAGGGAAGCACTAGCACTAGCTGCTACCATGCTAGCAAATCATCCAAGTTCCCCTCACAGTCAGATTGTCTTTCTAACAGACGCAAAAACAACCCTCCAAAGCCTGCAAAACTCTGATTCCCCTTAAATAAAAACCTCAGAACAGCACTCACAAAGCTCAACCACAACAGCAAAAAAACTGTCATTCAATGGATACCAGCTCACATACAACTAGCAGGAAATGAGAAGGCTGACACACTCGCCAAGAGTGGGAGAACAAACTCACAAGTAAACTCTGCTCTCTATCCAGAAGAAATGAAGAAATTAATTGTAGATAAAATAAATGAGAAATGGACGAGCTCCCATCCAAATCACAAGAAAGATGATGCTTACTATAAGCTATCCCGACAAGACCAACGTCTAATCTTTCGACTCAGGACCGGACACAACAGAATGCGACAACCTATGTTCCGGAAGCTCAAAATTGGAACCAGTGAAATCTGTCCATGTGGAGTATCACCAGAAAATGCCGACCACGTCCTCCAAAACTGCTCTCTCTACCAAGAGGCCCGTATAAGACATTGGCCCCAAATCACCCCAATAGAAAGAAAACTATATGGAGAGCTCCCTGATTTGGAAACCACTGCGCAGTTCATCTCATGTATTGGTCTAGTCATATGAACACTCCAACATAACAATGAGAACGATGAAGAAGAAGAAGAACAAGGCTGTCATACCATCAATTTTTGTAAGGTTCCTATTAGAGTTGGGTGGATCCAGGGACATCCTAAAAATCCTCAAATTCAAAATTCCAGTCTTCACCACAATTTCAACTCAATCCCTCTTGGATCAGAAGCAGGTGCCTACTACTTGACCACCATGGATGAAGGTTTAAAAAAACAACAAAAAAAAAACAGTTAACTAATTTTATGGCTATTAATTTTCAAAGCCAACTGTTTCCTTGTTTGCCAGGTACTGCTGGTTAGTTGCACATGGAGGTTTGAAGTACAAGACAAAAAGAAACTAAAAAATGACTAGCAACTTGTTTGACAGAAATGAACCTGCAGTACGAAGCTCTCAAAGTTACATTTTTGTTGTAACCAATAACAACACAACTTTATACACTGACCTTAAAAAACCTCAAGACAGATGTACGGAAGTGATCAGTAGACTTCTCTTCCTCCAGTGCAAGAAAGTTGAACAGTTTCTCCACATATTCCTCATTCATGAAGCAATCATAAATTGGTTGTTCAGCCGCTGGGATCTCATGCCTTTCTCTACAATACTTTGGCTGTTCATGATAAGGAGCATAAGTCTTCAGTTCTCTGTAAATGTAATTAAAATCATTCATTTATAGTTTTCTCAGAGAAACTCAGATCCTTTGTTACAATGGAATACTAAGTCAGTAGGAAGAAAATCAACTGGATTCATTGACATTAATGTTTTTCTATTATTTTTCTTAAGTAACACATGCAACTAAAATGTTTGAGCTCATTTTGATAAGAAATAAACATTTGCAAGACATGCTGAGAAAAGAAAATACTTCAATGTTGATTTTAAATTTTCATAAGGATTTTTAAAAGCCATGCACATTATTGCAATGCTATTTTCAATACAAGACTTGGGAATTTTGAAAAAGTAAATCTTTACCATTGATACTTCATTTTTTTAAAAATATGATAATTGTTACAAAAACAACAAAACACTAAGTGATAAACATTTTGTAAGCGTACAAAACTTTGTAATTAGAACTCTGCCTCTGTCATAATAATTACACTGCAACTTTAACTGCAGCAATGTCAATGATTAATAAAAAAAAGATAATTGAATGAATTTTAAAAAGATTAAATAATTAGAAATTCATTCAATAAGTGTTTGTGTTGTGTTTATTGATTATAAAGAGTTGTACTTGGGCCAGGTATAGTATCCCCAATGTGTTTTCTCTATAAATACAGTCTTGTTCCAGTCTTCCTCATTGGTTATAAACTTCTTTGGGTCGAATTGTAGCCAAGCATTGTCAGGTCTGTCTCCAGGAAGTAGTTTGCTGTTAACTATTGGACCAACACCTGCGGCTTTTTCAATATCAACAAATATCTTCTTAGTCTTCTTCTTCTGAAGCTCCATGATGGTGATCAATGCACCACAAGACAGCTGAAAGATTAGAAACAGTAAGAACATGAGAGACACATGATGGTGATTAATGCATCACAAGACAGCTGAAAGAGAAGATTAGAAGAACAAGAAGGACACATGATGGTGATCAGTGCACCACAAGACAGCTGAAAGATTAGAAACAGTAAGAACAAGAGGGACACATGATGGTGATCAGTGCACCACAAGACAGCTGAAAGAGAAGATTAGAAGAACAAGAGGGACACATGATGGTGATCAATGTATCACAAGACAGCTGAAAGAGAAGATTAGGAACAATAAGAACAAGAGGGACACATGATGGTGATCAGTGCATCACAAGCCAGCTGAAAGAGAAGATTAAGAACAATAAGAACAGGAGGGACACATGATGGTGATCAATGTATCACAAGACAGCTGAAAGAGAAGATTAAGAACAATAAGAACTGGAGGGACACATGATGGTGATCAGTGCACCACAAGACAGCTGAAAGAGAAGATTAGGAACAATAAGAACAGGAGGGACACATTAAGACAGAAATAAAATGTTTAAAAAAAAACAACAAAAAAACATAAATGTACAAGATGTGCCATAGGGATTGGGTCTTAAAAAAAACCAATGGGGAAGTGAGATTCATTTACTAAAACACTTTGATCACAAACAAAGAAGATTTGAAAATCTCTGTGTGTTTGTATTGAGTAGTAGATATACAAAAAAATGTTTTTTTTTATGAGAAAATATAGGATTTACATATTTTATTTTGCAGTAACTAAAAATTAAATGAGAGAAAAATTAAACATGAAATAATCTCACCTTCCGAATGTTCAGAAGGTCATTAACACAGTTCTTAGCATACAGGGACACAATTCTTGTAGATGGTAACATGTCTTCATGAAGCAATAAGCTCAAGAATTCAAAGCCAATTTGAGTAAATTTCCAAGTTCTTAAAAATAGAAAAACCAAAACTAATGGAATAACTAAGTCATTCTTTTATTGTCATTGAAGTGAAATAAAAGTTTCATTACTTCTAAAGAAAACAACTTACAGTTTGCCATTTTCTATTAGATCCAGGAGATCTTCTGCAAGTTTACTAAAGTTTCTGAGAACAAAAAAAAACATTTGTGACTCTTATTGTAGAATAAAGACTCAAACAAAGCTAGCTAAGACATAAAGAATCAAACGGTTAGCTAAGACATAAAGGACTAAACAAAGTTAGCTATGACATAAAGAATCAAACAGTTAGCAAAGACATGAAGAATTAAACAAAGTTAGCTAAGACATAAAGAATCAAACAGAATCAAGCAGTAAGTTAAGACATAAAGAACTAAACAAAGTTAGCTAAGACATAAAGACCTAAACAAAGACATTTAAAATCAAATTGTTAGCTAAGGCATAGAGAACTAAACAAAGTTAGCTAAGACAAAGAATCAAACAGCTAAGACATAAAGAATCAAACACTTAAGCTAAGACGTAAAGAATCAAACAGCTAAGTGCTAAGACGTAAAGAATCAAATAGTTAACTAAGACGTAAAGAATCAAACAGCTAAGGCGTAAAGAATCAAACAGCTATGACATAAAGAATCAAATAGCTAAGACATAAAGAATCAAATAGCTAAGACATAAAGAATCAAACAGTTAGCTAGTTAAGACATAAAGAATCAAACAGTTAGCTAGTTAAGACATAAAGAATTAAACAGTTAGCTAGTTAAGACATAAAGAATCAAACAGCTAAGACGTAAAGTATCAAATAGCTAAAACATAAAGAATCAAACAGCTAAAACATAAAGAATCAAACAGCTAAGACGTAAAGTATCAAATAGCTAAAACATAAAGAATCAAACAGCTAAGACGTAAAGTATCAAATAGCTAAAACATAAAGAATCAAACAGCTAAGACATAAAGAATCAAACAGCTAAGACATAAAGAATCAAACAGCTAAGACATAAAGAATCAAACAGCTAAGACATAAAGAATCAAATAGTTAGCTAAGACGTAAAGAATCAAACAGCTAAGATGTAAAGAATCAAACAGCTAAGTGCTAAGACGTAAAGAATCAAACAGCTAAGTGCTAAGACGTAAAGAATCAAACAGCTAAGTGCTAAGACGTAAAGAATCAAATAGTTAGCTAAGACGTAAAGAATCAAACAGCTAAGGCGTAAAGAATCAAACAGCTATGACATAAAGAATCAAATAGCTAAGACATAAAGAATCAAATAGCTAAGACATAAAGAATCAAACAGCTAAGACATAAAGAATCAAATAGCTAAGACATAAAGAATCAAATAGCTAAGACATAAAGAATCAAACAGTTAGCTAGTTAAGACATAAAGAATCAAACAGTTAGCTAGTTAAGACATAAAGAATTAAACAGTTAGCTAGTTAAGACATAAAGAATCAAACAGCTAAGACGTAAAGTATCAAATAGCTAAAACATAAAGAATCAAACAGCTAAAACATAAAGAATCAAACAGCTAAGACGTAAAGTATCAAATAGCTAAAACATAAAGAATCAAACAGCAAAGACATAAAGAATCAAATAGCTAAAACATAAAGAATCAAACAGCTAAGACATAAAGAATCAAACAGTTAAGACATAAAGAATCAAACAGCTAAGACATAAAGAATCAAACAGCTAAGACATAAAGAATCAAATAGTTAGCTAAGACGTAAAGAATCAAACAGCTAAGACGTAAAGAATCAAACAGCTAAGACATAAAGAATCAAATAGCCAATACATAAAGAATCAAACAGCTTGGATGTAAAGAATCAAACAGCTAAGACGTAAAGTATCAAATAGCTAAAACATAAAGAATCAAACAGCTAAAACATAAAGAATCAAATAGCCAATACATAAAGAATCAAACAGCTTGGATGTAAAGAATCAAACAGCTAAGATGTAAAGTATCAAATAGCTAAAACATACAAAGAATCAAACAGCTAAGATGTAAAGTATCAAATAGCTAAAACATAAAGAATCAAATAGCCAATACATAAAGAATCAGCTTGGATGTAAAGAATCAAACAGCTAAGACGTAAAGTATTGTAATAACTGAAGGGAGGCAACTCAACGAGAGATATAGACGTTTATTTACATAGAGACATGACAAACACAAAGGGCATCTGCCTTGAGCACAGCAACTCCATATTGGCTCTATACTGGGGCGGAAATCGTTCGTCTCTTATGTCAACATCCGACCAGTCTGGTCACTGATAGTGCGCACCTTCTTTCTGCACTATCTTGGATGGCGGTGCGCATGGCAAAGTCATAACAGTATCAAATAGCTAAGACACAAAGAATCAAATAGCCAATACATAAAGAATCAAACAGCTTGGATGTAAAGAATCAAATAGCTAAGACAAAGAATCAAACAAAGTTAGTAGGTATGTACACAAAAGAGGAACACAAGTCAAAAGGTTATGGATTTTAAATATATCGTTGTTTTTTTGTGTGTGTCTAAGATGATCAGGTAATAGAAATAATGTTACAATTTGATGGTAATGTCTCCTTCAAAGACTACGAACATAACACAGTGTCAGGGTGAAATACAGGTATTTGTTTTTACCGTTTTAAAAACAAAAATCAAGGCTTACTGTTGAGCTAACTCATTGTAGTACTTTTCAAACTCCACACCAGATTGTAGCTCCTCAGGTGTGGCAGATTTTAAAACAGGAAGTGGAACTGATCCTTCAGTCAATAGCTTGGTGGCTGAGTTGATCACATCATCGGATGTCTGATAAGAAATAAATAGATTACAAAGTCACACAAGTTCTTAAAAGATTTTACTATAACAAAATATATACATAATACTTACTGTTATCGTAATGGCAAACGTCTCCATGCTTTTAAAAACTTTGTTTAATATATCTTCTATCACTTTCAAGATGCTGGGTTTCTCAAACTGGTCAGCTTGGACCAAAGCTGGCCATAAAATGGCCAATGTTGACCAGTCTCTCTTACTGGCCATGCAGGCCTTGTTCCCTCCTCCCTGAATTGTATATAGACTGCCCTGGAAAAACAAAGCAAAAAATTTGTTACAGTTGGAAGTGTACTGCTCATATGTTAAGTTAACCAACGACTTATTAAAGAATCAGTAGTAAAATGGATTCTACATTTAAAATGATAATATATTGTGAAATTATTGTATTTGTTTGAATCTCACACCAAAACACAAGAGCAGAAATAAAACAAACCCATTCAGTTTTGACATAATACAATAATTTGTTTCTCTTCCTATAAATCTCATTTAATTTTTGTTCTGTTTTTCTAGGTTTTGTAGTTCTATTGAAAATGATACCTCTCTTCACTTAAAATCAAGAAAAACATAATTTTTTTTTTTTAAAAAGCAAAGCTTAAGTAAATTATATCAGTTACTTTGGATCAGTGATGTGTGATTGACCTAGACATATAAATCTGTAAAATATTTTTACCAATTGTTTTTGGTTAGCTTTTAGTTTTCGGGACCAGTTGGGAAAGGGGGAGGGAAGAAGGGAGTATCTTGGTGAATGTTTACATGATCATTTTTTAAATGCATTAAAAAAATGGTTAATCAGGGCTCAAGATTCCTCAAAGACAGTAATTCAACTTATACGACCACCACATCTATCAAGCACAATTTCTTTCCCTTGTTCAAGACACCAAACAAAAAAAAATTAATTATTAATAGTTAATTAACTAATTAGTTAATTTTTTTTTTTTAAATTGATTCTTGTGTTATCTGGTAAAAGAAATAATTGTTTGAAATTTCAGTTTAATCTGAGATTGGGTGTGGGAGAAATGTGTACAAACTTTTTACCCTACAGACAGAGTGAGTTGTAAAAAAGTTTAACATGAGAGAGAACCCAACCAGATGAAATGCAAACTATCTAGTCTTTACAAATACCTTGAAAATGTGTGACTCTATCTCTTTGTTCATTAAATTCTTGGCTAATGCTGGAACAGAAGTGATGTAAGAGTGTGTGAAAGATCTGAAGGCCTGATGCAGACAAGCTTGAGCTTTCTTCCTCACCTACAAGACAAACATAGAGTCAGAGGAGAAATACCAAACAGAAACTATAAACTAGACTCTGCAACAATATGTAAACAAGCATGAATTCACGTATCTCATCAATAGTTCATTTCCCTAGCAATCTTAGTTTTTTAAACAGTAAGTTACCCCACCAATGCTACTCAGCCTCAGCGAGGTGGTCTGGTGGAAATGGTCATTAGAAATAATTAGAATAACAGGGAAGCAAAAAAGAACTGCTGTTGGGTGCCTAAGGGCCCAATCCATTGCACTGGCGGGGATGGAAGAACATGTCACTATCAACACAGCATTCCTCAAAAGGCCATTTTTATTGCAAACACCTGCACGGCTCATGTGGTACATAGAAGGAATATGGGGAGTTTCCCTGGTGTGCTCAGCCTTCTAATCCGAGCTTCTTGGGATACAAGCCATCAGTAATAGGGATGTAAAACTGTACATAAGCTTGGATCTATTCCAGACCCAACAGTTTGTTCAGACAGGCTGAAGCTTTCTGGTGCCTAGAGTTCCAAGAGACTTTGACTCAACTCTGGGACAATCACAATGAAAAAGTAAGTGACTGGAATAATAAGACAAAAATAGGTATACAATTTACGCCTTAGTCCCTTAAGATAACAAAACAATTATATAATTCAAAATTCATGGCACAGGGTAACCATTTTTTAAAAATTATGCCATCAAAATACATTGTATTTATCTATTATGTATTATTTTACTTATCCCACACAAAAAGTTAACAAATAGTAACATTTTATAAAATAATCATCTCTGCATACTTTTATTAATCACTATGAACTATGGTATGCAATAACAAATTGCTCAAAGTTTTCTTATCATATTCAGACATATGAACACCCTATTTGTCAGTATATTCATACATAGATATTGTGTAATTTTATTGAATGTGACTTACTGTATGGACGACCCTTCAATGTTTTAATTATTGATAATGACCAGAGTGTAGTTGAATGTGTAGGTCAAGCAGCACTGTACTGCAATGGGTGGCTGATGTTGTTTGTTGGTCTTATTTATGATCTTAGATGTTTCTAACCTTTGTTAATTGGTTTTCTATCTACTTTTAGTGTGCAAGTTAACTGTCATTTGCTTTAAGAAGATCTTGTCCATGATATTTTATAAGCTATAGCTAATTAAGTAGAAAATGACTATATAGTTTGTGTACTGTTTATAATCTTTACAGCCAGCGCCTGTGTAACTTGAGAACTACTGTATTTGTACCAATGAAATGAGATGCATGAGGGTGTGGCTGGATGAGAAAGAATCTACAACTAGTAACTTTTCAAGAGTGGGAAACTGTTGATGTAGTGGTACCTTACTACCTATAGATTTATTGACTTTGTACATCACCAAGTCTTGAAGAATGTCAATGTGAAGTGATCAAGCTGAAGTATATGACATTTTAGTTACTACTATGCTATAAATACTTTATATTTTATTTCTTGTATTTTTTTTATATTTCATTTCATGTAAAATGCTATGTACATAAAAACACTGCAAGGTGTCAGTTTGTTATTGTATCAGTTTTTTATGCGCCTGACACCATTGGAATGGCTTATAAGCTGTGGATTTCCTGAGACCAAATAGAACAGATTTGTCAGCAGTAGTGCTGGTCTGGGTAGTTAATGTTAGTTTAACAATTCAATGACTTATGTTGGTATATGAGAATGAGTTAGTGCAATTTTTGTGTCAAGGCAACAGCTCCTTACCTCCCTGTATCTGTTGACTGACAGGTCCAGTAAATCATTTAAAATATCCAGATGTCTTGCAGTTAACTCTTTATCACAGCAGTTTAACGTCCGTAGCTAGCAGCAGTAAAAGAGATACACTGATCACATTGGTCATTTTAAACAAGATAGAAAATATAAGATGTGGAAACTTTATAACTTTTTAGTAAATATTATTTCCAATATTATTTTTTACTCTAACCAAAATAAATGAATAAAAAGAGACATTAACCTTAACATCTTTTTCTTATTACAGAAGTTCAAGAATATTATATTGATTTTTTTTTTTTTTGCTGCTGAATTAAACGTGTAAAAAAAAAAATCTGCATTAAATTAAAACAAAGGAAGCATCAGTCAGAGGGTTATCAAAAGGTGTAGAATATAAGCTAAATAATAAGCTTAAAGTAAGTTAAATAATAAGCAAAACTTAATCTGATAGTGACACACAATTAAAACCATTTATTTCCATTTATAGCCATCTTCTAACAACTGGAATTTTTTTTTAAATAAAAAACAAACAAAAGGATTATTATGTCAATGCTAATCTATATGTTAATTCAGTGAGTCCTTTTAATTGGATATACTCTTAACCAAGTCATATTTTTTCCTGGCTGATTTAAGTTATCCATTCCTTGCTCAAATGGCACTTGAAAAAACAAAAGGTTTTATATGCATGTACAGGGTGTATTTCAAAATGTTATGTATTGCTGCTGTTGTTTTTTGTAATTTACATTTCCATGATATTTTTATCTAAATCCCATTACAGAAAAATCTAAAAGGTTATTTCAAGCGATTGAAGTATTGTATATACCAGCAAGAAAGTTTTCAGTCACAAACACTATCACACACTAGTAGAGTACAAACCTCATGTTGCAGTTGTATCCTGTCAATCAGAAGTGCTCGCAGGTGTCTTTTCTTAGTCAACAACTAAACGGGTGAACAAATATCAATTAGTGAAATTGATGCAGAGAAGAAAATTATTTCAATGACAAGATAATGAAGATCTACATTACATTACTATCCATAGATTAAAACAATTGAATAAAAACATACATAAAGTAAAAAAATTAAAGAGACCAGTGAAAGTAATTATATTGTCTGATTCTTAGGCAGGTATGTACAAGGGAATAATTTGTTGAAAAATCATAAATAATTTAAATATATACCAAAAACTTCTACTGGGTCTATGGGTTACACAAAGCAAAGGCTTGTGACTAGATGTCTAGTACTGAACACAAGACATAAAAGTAATTGTTTTAAATCAGTAAATACCTGGTTTTCTAAAGCAACTTTCACAATGTGAAAACTTTTCCATCGGCTTTCAAATTCTGACTTGAGTGTTCCATAATGTTGCATTATTATTTCATAGATCTATAGGTACATACATAAAGAACAAGGTTAGACTATAAATGTACATAATGTTTCAAGCATTTACTGTATTAGTGGATATACATTCTTTACATATCTTTTTTAAACTTTTTTGTTTTTAAATCCATAAGAAAGTCGAGAGAAAGTTCAAGTGACTGCCTTCAATCAATGTTTATATGATAACTAGATTATCCAAAGTGAAATTAAAAAGTTACTTAAAAACTTACTTTAATTATATGAAACAAACTCTTGGTATCATCCTCTCTAGACACATTTATGTACTCTGTGTTGACCAGGAAATAAAAAGGTAATATATTAATAATGAAAAATAAGGTAAGAAAAAAACAACAATATTAAGACAACAAACAATTGTTTGATAAAAAAAGAGTTGATACAGCCAATGAATAAATAATAAAATCTTCACTTTTGAGACACACAAAACAATAGAAAAAGGATGTCAAGAATATTATAACTTCATCACTAGGGTCTTACCAGTGCTAGACTGAAGCTATTACCATTAACCAAGAAGAGAGTAAAAACCTAACTTTCTGTGATATGAAAAGACAGAAAAGTAAAATAGAACAAAGCCTGCAGAGAACCAGAACCCCACAATAATAGGAGATACCATAAAAAAAACAGTCAATAAAAAACACTTGAAATGATTGTCTTTCAGCAAAAGTCAGCCAGTTGATGCCTTGAATAGCATTGAAGCTCAAGAAAAAGTTAACTTACACTTCATTACATTGTTTCATAATATCCCTGTCTTTGGACCAAAGGAAGAGACTACAGTTGCGATGGATTAAGGGAGTAAATTCACCATGTTACTAGTGAATGCTCATTAGGACAATGACGAGGCACTACTTATCAGCTGAGCTAGTTAGGGCATCTATAACGTATGGGGGATGACCTTAAGCCAAAAGCAATCGTTTTTGCCTATTGAAGGAGGGTGTAACAGAGGTGTCTCTCTCTTCCACAAACATCTGGAAGCAAATTGTTTCCCAATGAGACACTTACAAAGATCATAGGACACACATTAGAAACCAAAAGAGCTATCATCAAAGATAGGCGAAGATGGCAAAAAAATGGAAGTTTAACTGAACCCTAACATTGTCTGCATAGGATGTAACAAAATATGAAAGTCAAAGTAGAATCTGAATAGCCAAATAAAAGACTGCACTCTTCTTCAATCTTCAGAACCAAAGAAAAGCCTTATTGTTATATGTGCAGAAATGTATAGCATTTATATGCTTAAACACATAAATACATAACAAATTATAACAAAAATATATAAGATGAAATTAAAAAAAACAAACTTACTCAATAAATGACGCATTGTGTCATGTACAAGGGCTCGTACATTTTTACCACCAGCTGTTAGCACTGTGAGAGATCAATAACACATGATTTTAAGAGTGATAGAAAAATTTGGGGGGTGTATGAATTCTTAATGTAAATGTTTTTTTTTATGAAACTGAAGATTACCTCTTTTATCAGGTTTGGCCAAACAACTGAATCTTGATAGAGGGACTTGGTTTTGGATTCTGAAAGAGGTCATGTTTTGATTCAAAATTAATTAAAAAATTACAATTTTTAAATAAACACAATTTAAGTTAGTAGAAAATGTTTTAGAATTCAATGTAAATTTAGTTTTGTTCCAAAATGACAAATGTTAATAGGTGTTTCAAAACTCTATTCCCTCTGCTGTCACAGACCACAGTTTAGTATGTATTGACATTTTTTTTTGTTCCAAGTATATCATCTTTTATTTATAAATAAGTTTGTTTTCTTTAAGTGCTGTCAGAGTGTAGAATACTTTATTGAGCCTGGTGTTTATGCTTAATGTGTGATATTAATTATACAGTGGCAAACTTACAGATTGACTTTCTGACTTTCCCAGGCAGGAAAATGACTGCCAGCACCAATCAACACTTCAAGAACTATGTTCAATCTGCGCAATAAGTCCTCTCTGAGGAAAGCAATGAATTTTCAAACTATTATTGCACAAATAGTGTCATTTTAAAGCATTCATCTAATTGAAACTTGTTATATTTATATTAACTTTATAAAAACACTTCTGTGTATCCAGTAAGTACATTTGGATCTTGTGGTGTAGTTCTGGGTATCCAGTAAGTGCATTTTGATTTTGTGGTGTATTTCTGGGTGTCAAGTATCAGTTTAAATAAACCTAATCTAGGGTTAAATAAACTCCCAGGATTTAGTTCACATGCTGGAATAACCCACGAGTTGGAGAAACCCATGACGCCACACATCCGGTGATAGCATGACATCTGGCAGGGAATGATGGGATTGGTTAAAACAAGCGTTTGGGAGGAGTTAAGGAAATGATTTGGAATAGAGCGGGATTTATTTTATTTAGTTGTGGAGGAAATTTCATTGAGATAGGACGTAGTTGGAGAAGATTTCAAAGTGATAAGTCATATATTTTATTTGTTGTGAGATTAGATCTTGTATTACTTGAATCTACTTTATTATTGAGCTTTGGAAGAAGATATTCATTTGATACAGTTTTATTTTGTAAATACTGTACATTGTTGTGATTCCAAGTTATTGAATTAAACTTCTGGATCTTTGTTTATTGAATCTCTAAGACATATTTAGACCTAGAGATATATGTACTGAGTACCCGACACATCACAGTTACAACATATCAGCACCTTCGACAAATAAGCAATAAGAAGAGAAACAAACTGTCACTACAGGCACTTTAACTGTGATAATGGGTATCCAGTAAGTACATTTTGATCTTTTTGTGTGTCCCACTTGGTATCCACTAGGTACATTTTGATCTTGTGGTGTGTCCCACTTGGTATCCACTAGGTACATTTTGATCTTGTGGTGTGTCCCACTTGGTATCCACTAGGTACATTTTGATCTTGTGGTGTGTCCCACTTGGTATCCACTAGGTACATTTTGATCTTGTGGTGTGTCCCACTTGGTATCCACTAGGTACATTTTGATCTTGTGGTGTGTCTCACTGAGTATCCAGTAAGTGCATTTTGATCTTCTGGTGTGTCCCACTGAGTACCCGGCAAGACCAATTGTTATAGTAGACCTCAACACTGACCTGCAACCTCACAACCCGTGGTCAGTTTAAACCAATAGCTTGTTGCCATATCACAGGTAGTGATGTCAGACTTGTGATGTGGAAATGAGTTAATGGTCTAAGCTGTCCAAGGCTGTGATGTGGAAATGAGTTAATGGTCTAAGCTGTCCCAAGGCTGTGATGTGGAGTTAATGGTCTAAGCTGTCCAAAGGCTGTGATGTGGAAATGAGTTAATGGTCTAAGCTGTCCAAGGCTGCGATGTGGAAATGAGTTAATGGTCTAAGCTGTCCCAAGGCTGTGATGTGGAGTTAATGGTCTAAGCTGTCCAAGGCTGCGATGTGGAAATGAGTTAATGGTCTAAGCTGTCCAAAGGCTGTGATGTGGAAATGAGTTAATGGTCTAAGCTGTCCAAAGGCTGCGATGTGGAAATGAGTTAATGGTCTAAGCTGTCCAAAGGCTGTGATGTGGAAATGAGTTAATGGTCTAAGCTGTCCCAAGGCTGCGATGTGGAAATGAGTTAATGGTCTAAGCTGTCCAAAGGCTGTGATGTGGAAATGAGTTAATGGTCTAAGCTGTCCCAAGGCTGTGATGTGGAAATGAGTTAATGGTCTAAGCTGTCCAAAGGCTGTGATGTGGAAATGAGTTAATGGTCTAAGCTGTCCAAAGGCTGCGATGTGGAAATGAGTTAATGGTCTAAGCTGTCCAAAGGCTGTGATGTGGAAATGAGTTAATGGTCTAAGCTGTCCAAGGCTGTGATGTGGAAATGAGTTAATGGTCTAAGCTGTCCAAGGCTGTGATGTGGAAATGAGTTAATGGTCTAAGCTGTCCAAAGGCTGTGATGTGGAAATGAGTTAATGGTCTAAGCTGTCCAAAGGCTGTGATGTGGAAATGAGTTAATGGTCTAAGCTGTCCAAGGCTGTGATGTGGAAATGAGTTAATGGTCTAAGCTGTCCAAGGCTGTGATGTGGAAATGAGTTAATGGTCTAAGCTGTCCAAGGCTGTGATGTGGAAATGAGTTAATGGTCTAAGCTGTCCAAGGCTGTGATGTGGAAATGAGTTACTGGTCTAAGCTGTCCAAGGCTGTGATGTGGAAATGAGTTAATGGTCTAAGCTGTCCAAAGGCTGTGATGTGGAAATGAGTTAATGGTCTAAGCTGTCCAAAGGCTGTGATGTGGAAATGAGTTAATGGTCTAAGCTGTCCAAGGCTGTGATGTGGAAATGAGTTAATGGTCTAAGCTGTCCAAGGCTGTGATGTGGAAATGAGTTAATGGTCTAAGCTGTCCAAGGCTGTGATGTGGAAATGAGTTAATGGTCTAAGCTGTCCAAGGCTGTGATGTGGAAATGAGTTAATGGTCTAAGCTGTCCAAAGGCTGCGATGTGGAAATGAGTTAATGGTCTAAGCTGTCCAAAGGCTGTGATGTGGAAATGAGTTAATGGTCTAAGCTGTCCAAGGCTGTGATGTGGAAATGAGTTAATGGTCTAAGCTGTCCAAAGGCTGTGATGTGGAAATGAGTTAATGGTCTAAGCTGTCCAAGGCTGTGATGTGGAAATGAGTTAATGGTCTAAGCTGTCCAAAGGCTGTGATGTGGAAATGAGTTAATGGTCTAAGCTGTCCAAGGCTGTGATGTGGAAATGAGTTAATGGTCTAAGCTGTCCAAGGCTGTGATGTGGAAATGAGTTAATGGTCTAAGCTGTCCAAGGCTGTGATGTGGAAATGAGTTAATGGTCTAAGCTGTCCAAGGCTGTGATGTGGAAATGAGTTAATGGTCTAAGCTGTCCAAGGCTGTGATGTGGAAATGAGTTAATGGTCTAAGCTGTCCAAGGCTGTGATGTGGAAATGAGTTAATGGTCTAAGCTGTCCAAGGCTGTGATGTGGAAATGAGTTAATGGTCTAAGCTGTCCAAAGGCTGTGATGTGGAAATGAGTTAATGGTCTAAGCTGTCCAAGGCTGTGATGTGGAAATGAGTTAATGGTCTAAGCTGTCCAAGGCTGTGATGTGGAAATGAGTTAATGGTCTAAGCTGTCCAAAGGCTGTGATGTGGAAATGAGTTAATGGTCTAAGCTGTCCAAGGCTGTGATTTGGAAATGAGTTAATGGTCTAAGCTGTCCAAGGCTGTGATGTGGAAATGAGTTAATGGTCTAAGCTGTCCAAAGGCTGTGATGTGGAAATGAGTTAATGGTCTAAGCTGTCCAAAGGCTGTGATGTGGAAATGAGTTAATGGTCTAAGCTGTCCAAGGCTGTGATGTGGAAATGAGTTAATGGTCTAAGCTGTCCAAAGGCTGTGATGTGGAAATGAGTTAATGGTCTAAGCTGTCCCAAGGCTGTGATGTGGAGTTAATGGTCTAAGCTGTCCAAGGCTGTGATGCGGAAATGAGTTAATGGTCTAAGCTGTCCAAGGCTGTGACGTGGAAATGAGTTAATGGTCTAAGCTGTCCAAGGCTGTGATGTGGAAATGAGTTAATGGTCTAAGCTGTCCCAAGGCTGTGATGTGGAAATGAGTTAATGGTCTAAGCTGTCCAAAGGCTGTGATGTGGAAATGAGTTAATGGTCTAAGCTGTCCCAAGGCTGTGATGTGGAAATGAGTTAATGGTCTAAGCTGTCCAAGGCTGTGATGTGGAAATGAGTTAATGGTCTAAGCTGTCCAAGGCTGTGATGTGGAAATGAGTTAATGGTCTAAGCTGTCCAAGGCTGTGATGTGGAAATGAGTTAATGGTCTAAGCTTTCCAAGGCTGTGATGTGGAAATGAGTTAATGGTCTAAGCTGTCCAAGGCTGTGATGTGGAAATGAGTTAATGGTCTAAGCTGTCCAAGGCTGTGATGTGGAAATGAGTTAATGGTCTAAGCTGTCCAAAGGCTGTGATGTGGAAATGAGTTAATGGTCTAAGCTGTCCCAAGGCTGTGATCCCACAATGAAGTGTTGAGCCCTACTATAATGAATGGTCACCATCCAGCAGACGTCTAAGTTCATTTCTTATACAATACTCTCAGCATTGTGGCAGTTAACAACAATTGACACTTTCCAGTAGATTGACTCTTATGGTGATCTAGGGGCAGTTTGTTGCCTTTTGCTTGTCTGTATTAAGGTTTTTTCTTCTTCTTCTTCTAGCCAGCTTTATTGCTGCTGAACTCTGAGCTCTTTTGCAAACTGTTCCAAGGAAAAAAAGTGTGCTGTCTGTTCTGAAGGTTTTGAATTGAGGGATGTATTCTTGCTGCAGCACAACATGTCCTCAAATCTAGAGTTTGATATAACTCTGTACATATACAAACAGTTGGTAGATGCCCATAAATTGAACCAGATGTAAAAAAAAATAAAAAATAGAAAGCCACCAAGAAACAACCAAACGACTTGGAAATCTCAAACAATAGAAGATCAGTGTACTGACAAAAAACAAAAGGCAGGCAACCCAAATGCAGATCATGAAAAAAATTGCTGGATGATGTAGAGACAGATTTACAAGAACTCTTGAGTTAAGGCATGGATTCAAAATCCTGTTCAGAAGAAATCTGAAAGATGTTTTGAAGCAGGCCATGACCCTCCAAGGGTTGTAGTGTCACCCACCGAAGGGTTGTAGTGTCACCCACCAAGGCTTGTAGTGTCACCCACCAAGGGTTGTAGTGCCAATGAGATGGTGGGTAACTAATTGAAAATAAATTATTTAACTTACATTTTTATTCTTTTAATAGGGAAATGAATTATACAATTTCAGAAACAATTTTTGAATTTTAATGTGATATCAGAAGAAATATTTTACTTTTTGGGAATATTTACTTCATAAATTTAATCTTACCTTGGTATCTCATTTTCAGAGGAAATACTTTGGAAGAAATGAAGTTGTGGTACAAAAAACTCATTGACCAAAACTTCAGCAAAGTCCAGCTCTTCATCAGTAGCAAGGTGCCAGCCTGCGTTTAATGTCTTCAGGTCACCTGGTACAGCCCAGTCCTAAATGAAAAAAACATTATTTCTAGTATTGCCATTAACTCTTTGGCTCCGGAATTAATTCGGAATTATTTGCCACTTTTGGACGGAATTAATTTTTCCGCCATTTCAGAGTGCACTACTTTGCTTCGATATAACTTGTATAACTTTTTTATTTATTATTGGAAAATAATAAACTTGATATAGAATTAAAGAGAAATGGATGCTCTTTCCATTTCTTGTGTTTTCTAGTTTGCAAATTATGTTGTTTTTGTAATTTTGGGTTTTGAATATAAAAATTAAAAATGAAAAACTCACCAACTGACATGGAAAATATCCATCCAAGTGCATGTTTAAAGAAATTTATTGTTCAAATTGAATCCAAATAGCTTTTTTCTCATTTTTATCCATTTGTTTACAGAACACCACAGAAGAAACAGCAATAGATGCAAAAAATAATAAACTGGAACTAATAATCCAATGTCACTACTTTAACGAAAAAGCCCATAAAAAAAGCAACACTCTTGGAACAAAACACTTTTACCCTAAAACTAGTCCAACTGTACAGCATATATATATTTATAGTATTTTCTTCTAAAGTTCTTCATGTACTTAGTATATAAATATTCCTTCTAGTTTTGATATTCATGGAAGCAGTCAATATGAATGTGTGGGTTCGACTCCCATCCAGCGCAAACATAAACCGTTCTCCCTGACCCAAAGTGTTTACATACTCTGTCATTCTTTATAGTTATAGGTCTCCATTCTCTGAAAATGGATCTTATTCTAGCAGGGGTGTTCCATTTAATCCTATGGTCAGCATAGCTATTTATTTTGCTAACAAGAATATCAACAATGTGATTGTCAATGAAAAAAACATTCCATCTCAATAGATGCAGTGCTGACTAAGTCTAGGTTGACAACCCAATTTCTTGGTGGAATAAATCTGAAATTGTTCTGTTTCAGTGCCTAGATGATAAATCTAGAGATCTACATCTATCTGATTAGATTTAGATCTAGATAATGTAGAGACAGCTAAACTAGTTCTAGATCTACATTGAACATTAGCTGGGGGTGGAGCTGCTTCATCAGCTGATAAACTTCATCATTACTAGACCTAGGCAGGCCTAGGTCTAGGTCTAGACCTATAAATTAATTTACTAGATCTAGATCTATATAATTAGATTTATCAATATCACCATCAGATAAAACAAAACCACTGTCATCTGAATTCTTATACTTCTTTATCAAAGAAATATTTAGATCTACAAAGTTTATATGGCCTTGGTTGAAGCTCCATCTTAAAAAAACACGCACACAGAAAAAATAAATGTCATCTCTTTACAAACTTCGTACAAAATAAAAACACGTTAAATGAAGGAAATTCCGGATGTTTAGCAAAGGGAAACTATTCTAGATAAACAATTAAGCAATAAAAAACAAGAATTGGAGAAATGGAAACGAAAAAAATAAATTTGAAATAGCCGATGCCCCCAGCGTTGGTCCGACTTTTTACCCCTTTTTTAAAATCAACTCCCTGTGCGTTGGTGCGGAGCCAAAGAGTTAATGCATTCTACTTTTTGTCTTGAATGCATTGAACTTAAAGTTTATCTTAGAGATGGGAAACTAACTGAATGCTAACCGAATCTGAACTTTAAAACTGATTGGTGTGAAATGAGCCTGAACTTTAAAACTGATTGGTGTGAACTGAGCCTGAACTTTAAAACTGATTGGTGTGAACTGAGCCTAAACTTAAAAACTGATTGGTGTGAACTGAGCCTGAACTTTAAAACTGATTGGTGCGAACTGAGCCTGAACTTTAAAACTGATTGGTGCGAACTGAGCCTGAACTTTAAAACTGATTGGTGCGAACTGAGCCTAAACTTAAAAACTGATTGGTGCGAACTGAGCCTGAACTTTAAAACTGATTGGTGCAAACCAAACAAAATGAAGAGGATTGACCAGAATATTTACCAAGAAGGGACAAGAAAAATAAGTAGGCGGTAAAGGCATGCTGGGAAGGTGCTATGGCTGAGTGGTTCAGCACTTGGCTTCCAAACCTGGGATCCTGGGTTCAAATCTCAATGCAGACTGGGATTTTGAATTTCTGGATTTTAAGGGCGTCTCTGAGTCCACCCAACTCTAGTGGATACATGACTTAAGTTGAGGAAAGTAAAGGCAGTTGGTGGTTGTGCTGGCCACATGACACCCTTGTTAACTGTTGGCTAAAGAAACATCATCTGGCCTATAGATAGCAAGGTCTGAAAGGGGAACTTTACTTTTCTTAATGAATCTGTTTTTCAAAGGCAAATACGTAAAAAGGACACTACTATCAGTGATGGAGGAAATGTGTCATGAAAATAAGAATGCAGTTGAAGCTGCTAGCCTTTTTCACATGACAATTAAAAATCTCAATTTAAAACTAAGAAATAGAGCAGCAAATATCAAAATGTTTTTTATTGACACCAACATATCTGATACTGTTCCACTCTTGGAATTTATCTGTGGTAAGAAAACCAATTTTAAACTCACAAAAGAGCAGCTATGAGGAGACTGCATGGGAGGGACCACAACTGACAAAGACCTGTTCAAAGAAATTTCCGACATCATGAAGGATGTTTCTCATCTTTGGGTAGAAATTAATTGGGTCTAACTACTGATACCAGCAGAAGTATGCCTGGATGTCATAGCATACTGGCAGAAAGAGTTATTAAAAAAAATGTCAAGTGAAACGAAACCTCTGTAGCAAGGCATTGAATCAGAACCATGTGATGATGTGTTTAGCACTGCAATATTTACATTTCAAGCGTTGAACCACAAAACTTCTAATAACTTTCTGACAGAAATAGAGTCCCAATATGAAGATGTTTTATTTTAAAATAAGTGCGTGATTATTTAAAAATGAAAGCAAGTGCCTCAACTTAAGACCCCTTATGGTTGTGGGATTTGGCTTTTTAAAGTGACATTACATCATATATAAATGAGCTCAACAACAAACTACAAGAAAAACAAGTAAATTTTGTATGTATTAGCTGACATAAGCGCCTTCTAAACAAAATTGCAGCTCTTCATTTAGCAGGCGGAAAAGGGCGAAACCAATGCTGATTTAGTGATTTGACTTGGTGTCACATCAATGCAGAAGTTGGTTTTGGATAACCTTCTACATCCTAGAGTAAGAATTGTATCCACAGGTTTCTACTAAAAGTGCATTATTGTTTATTAAATGATTTAGTATCTTTTCAGTTATGTGGCCTGCGACATGTTTGTCAGAAAATAAAATGGCCCACAGTTTCTATAAGATCAGACATCACTGTTTGAAATAATAAATTTAACATTATTACATGTACGTAGTTTTTGCTATTACCTATTTTAATAATATCGAATCGAACCTGAACTTTAGATGTGGCCGAACTGAGCCTGAACTAATTGGTCATTGAACTGAACTGAACTCGAACTTAAATCTGACTAAAACAAACCCGAACTTTAAAAGTTGGGTCCGATTCCCATCACTAGTTTAACTTTCAAAATTAAATTTAGTATTGGGGAAACCAATGTAACAATGCCAGTCAAGGTGACAATGTACTTACATTGAGAGGCAGATACTCATTCAGAGGCCTGTCAAAGTCTTTATCAACACTGCGGAACTCCAGAGGGTAAATCTGTGTCAAGCTACGGAGAACATACTTGAGCAACTGCCCAGCTATCTCATAGCCCTGAATACTTTTAAACTTCAATGTGTGTCTCAAGACCTCAACAAGTTCTGATTGGTAAGGAAGTAGACTAGAGCCTTCACACCTGACAACCTTAACAAACAATAAGAGTTCATATCACTTATCAAAGACAGTGTAGAATGTCTAAACTGATTATAATGTTTAAAATACTATAAATTCATCTTTCTCTAGTATAAAGATTTTATTTTCCAAAATACATTCTAAAGCTTGAAAATGACAAAAAGACATTTTCAATAACATCATAAACAACATACTTACATGTGATAAAATCAAAAAGTTCCATAAAAATGTGTTATCTAAAATTTCTTCATCTTTGGCACCAGGATCTAAAAGTAGATTATCAATAGAAACATAATGATGAGTCATTCCATCAAAGCATAATAGTTTTGGCTGGGTATAATTAGTGCTAGAATTAGTGTCCAAATCTGACATTCAAGGTCATTTTAGTTGATTTTTTTAAAAATTAATGACAGTGTTTGATTTAAGAGTAATAAAAGTATCATTATGTATCAGTAGTATCTGTAATAAGCTTCTATAAAATCTATAAACATTTATATTCATATATCTTAAATAGAAATAGAAACTTACGGTCATGGATAAAACCAAGAATACTTGAGCAGAGATGTGGAACAAAAGTTTTTAGTCCTAATACTGGATTGACCTGAAAATGAAATGTTCATACACAACTTCAGACTGCTAATCATTAGGTAGCGTCGTCTTGATTAAATAGCTTCAATCTAGACAAGTCATAGTACAAAACATGCTCTATCAAGTTGATTTCTATTGAAACTTTATCATTAGTGGAACAGAGGTAGTGATAATTAGGTTTTCAAGAAATGGAAACCTACAAAGGTAGCACTTAAAATATTTGTGAAGTTGTCACAACCCAAAAGGATGTGAGTTTCAGAATTAGGGTTAGGGTTAGAAACTCCATAAAAAAAAAAATTAACCTAAAATTAATATTTTAAAAAGTATGTCAAGGTACTAAAAATAACCAGAAGAGCAGAGTATCATTTAGAATTTAGTTTTGTTTATTATGACAAAGACTAGAAACCTTTACCATTGGGCCGGAAGATGATAAGATTGAGAAATCTTTTCTTCTTATAACATAGCCTGTTCGTTTGTTTTAGGTGATCATACAATAGCTATCAAAGCTGAATTCAATGGTCATATTAGTCTATTAGAAAGAGCTTCATAAAAGCCTAACAATAAAATATTCACATAAGCTTTTCCTATGAGCAGACAGTCAAGTGTGAGGATAAGTTTCAACAGTTTTCATTGTACTTTATTCTGGATGTATGCTAATAAAATAGCAACCTTTTAGTAAAAGTAGAATTGTTTTTAAAAAAATGTGTTTCTTACTGGAAACCTTTTAGTATATGGAACTACCAGATAATCAAACTATTTTTAACAAAGAACAACTGTACCAACCCTGACAGCAGCTCTACACAGATTAGCTGCTAGCTTGCCACTGACCTTCACCTCAAACACATTGGAAGTGATGAAGTTGTTAATTTTTCTTAAGGCACTCTGTAAAAGTAAATAACTACAACAATTAAATGATTAATGCTGATTGAAATCTTATTTATCAGATGCAACAATTTTAATATTTCTAAAAATAAATTTAAAAAAAAAACCCACACACTTTCTTATGCAATGTTTGTATTTGTTTGTTTGGGAACAACTTGTTCTCACTTTCACTCTATAATGTACAATGATATATCTCTGAAAGTAAAATTACTGAACTGTAATAATACAAAATTTTACAATTTCTCATTATTTTTAGAAAAACTTCTAGAGACCTGAGAAAAAACACCCTAGACCTATCACTAGTTTGTTTGAGGTCATGGGGGCTATCTGCACATTGTGTATTCACTGTTAGTTTCCTAAGATCCATTTATTTATCACACCTGATCACCAGTACTTCGCTGGCTTTGGTCAGATGTGTCTGCCAGTTATGAACAGCTTTGCCTACCTGCACACTCTGTTCATTTATAACAATACTTAGAGGTCAAGAAAAAAGCCTAGATGAATCTGAAGTTATTTATGCATTCCAGGCTTTTACGTGGTGACAGTACAACTATGAAATATCTTCTTATTGTAGCACTATTCATACACTCTGTGAACTGTTAACTATAGAAACTCTTTGACATATTACATTAAGTATTAGATTTCAAACTGACAGTGTTTGGTTTATTTGCAACAAGACCATAATAACTGTACTTAGTTGAACACAGATATATAACTGCACACAAATTTATCAAAACTTACTGTATATATTGGAGATGAACATTGTTGTAACATAGCTGATACAGTTGAGGCCAAGCCAATCTCCATGACTGTCTGCTCTGGAGTCAACTTCTCCATTGAACCAAAAGTGGCCACTTGACTACTATTCTCTATCACATTAAACACTCTTTAAATAAAAAAAAAGTTTACATACATTAGACTTCATAAAAAAAAAATGACAATAATGTCTACATAAAAATCTCTCCCCCCCTCCCCCATTCCCAATACCTTATTGTTTTTTAAATAAACAATTTTTTCAACATAATATAAAAAAGTCCCTTTCAGACCTTGTGATCTATAGGGCAGAAGATGTTAAGGTCATCTCTTTCTTTGGCCAACGTGCAGGGTGTCAAGTGGCCAACAAAATGACCACTGCCTTTATTTTCCCCAACTAAAGACAGGTACTCATTAGAGTTGGGTGGACTTGGGGCAGCCTAAAAATCTAGAAATTCAAAGTCCCTCTCTTCAACGAGATTCAAACCCAGGATCCCAAGTTCGAAAGCCAACCACTTAACCACTCAGCCACCTCACCCCTCAACATAATATTCAAAGAAAGGATACACCCTGGGAGCACATTTTAAATAAAAATTCTATTACCTGTCTAGAAAAGCTAAAACAAAGTCTTCAAATTGTGCTGTAGCAGAGCAAATTTCTCTTTGGTGCTTGAAATGGAAAGAAAATAATGACAGAAAAATCAATTTATTTGGTCATTCATGTATTTAATTCACATAACCAGTACAGCCATAAGCTAAACATTTCAGATTTTTAACAGTTTGATATCAGTTTCCTTCAATTTTTCTACACCACTCAAGTCATTTTCATACATAGCATATATCATATTTTACATCAACAGCTAAATGAGCAAAAGGTAAGTTGATACATTAAACAAATTGAAAAAAAACCCAACTCTAAACAGTTTTGTCTTGATATAACCATGAATATACTAACACGAGTTAAGTCTTAAGTTAAATTTTAATTTCATTGATTTAAATTATTGAAAAAAAAACAATTCTCTAGAGACAACTCACCTCTGTCAAATCAGGGCACTGATGGACAGCATCTGATGAATCTACTATGGGTATGAGTGCAACAAAGTTTGAGATCATCTGTAGAGTGACCTTTAGAAATAGACATTCAACAGATTGAGTTCTAGCAAGCTCAAGAGCTTTAGTGTTTTTTTTGTTTCTTCATAAATATGTTTCAAAACTTATCAGTTTGTTTCCATAGTGATCCACTGGAGTGGTTCATGAGAAGAAGATTATGCAAAATATGGTCTTTGTTTCTCTGAAACATAGTTAACAATGGTGTGTGCTACAACACCCTTAACTCTTCACTAATTGTCATGTATTCTCAAAGTAAGGCAAACACCAATTGTCAAACAGGGTTGAAACTTGACAAACTCTGTTTGGATGTCAAGTGAACAGATGTAACATTTCACATTTGGAATAGATTAAAATAGTCACTAGGCTCTCATCTACAATAATATTCTACTGTGCTTTACAACTACATGCATAAAATAATTTTTATGAAATTACAAGTAACAAAAAAATAATAAAAGAGAAGTTACCAAAGTTTTCTTAAAGTCATTTGGGTCAATGCCAGGCAAAGAAAGATTCAGAAGAGGAAGCACATGAGACTGACCCTCTGGATAATATTTGGTGGAAGTCAGCATAGGCCTGACTACAGACACAATGCAAATCATGCAAGCTATCAGGCGATGAGGCTCTATTAAAGTCTCCATGGCTGGATACATCCTGAAAAGAAATGTAAACATAGGTCAAAGGACTATTAGACTAAAACTAAACAAAAGAGATAAACCCAAGTAATCTATTTAAGTAAAGCTCTAAGGGAAATTACAAGATACTGAATTTTTATTATTGCCTACATGGACACACTATCAGAAAAGTTTCCTTGGTTAAGATTGTTCTCCAAGATACCAAGGTAAGAGATTAATGATGGAAGTAAAACCTAGAGTTTACATGATTGATTCAAACTAATTGATACAATTAAACTTCGTATAAGCCTTTTTTTTTTTTAAAGTATTGTATTTTTCTGGTTTTATTTCTGTTCCTGAAGAATTTTAAATACAATTAAAATAATCCCCACCAAACTACATTTGAATAAAATTAAATGAAAAATAAATCAATCTATAATTAAATTGTTTTCTTCTTGTTCCTAACAGTCCTGTGTTATTTATTATGTCTTATTTCTCTTACTTTTCCAGTAAAGGTGGTATAACAATCTCTGGCCTCAAGGTGGCCAAACTGCGCAAGGCCATGGAGGCATCATGACTTCCAAATTTGCTGAACATGGCCACAAACACAGCTGATTTTAAACTCTCTACAAAGCCTGTGACTTGAGCTTCTGTCAGTTTGTAGGCCTCTGGTACAGGTGTCAGCCACTTCATATCTTTGTATCTTTCTCTGTGGAGTTGTAAAAAAATGCACAAGTCCTGCTTGATTTTATACTTCTAAAAAAAAATTTCATTTGTAAAATATATTTCTTGTAAAACATAATTTGAAGATTGAAAAAAATACCTTCGCAAACGCTTGACAAACATTTTTGGAAGATTTTGAAGGAATGAGCCTAGTCGCATCTGTGAAATGTAATGGTCTGTTAACAATGTTTAAGAGACAGTGATAATGATGAGAAATAATTGCAGTAACTCAGTAACTATGAAAATTGTTTTATTTTTAATAAACAGAATCCTAGTAATAAATATAAACCTGTTTCAAAGTTATAATGTGGTTCCGGCTGACTTACTCTCAAATGTATTAACATGATACTATATATTAAATTCAATATAACATACAACTATGTATAACAAAGAAAAAGTGAGACAAATGGTATTTTCAGAGAAAACATATTATACAATAATTTACCGTCCATCGCCCCACATTAGACGGATGGTAGAAAGAATGTAAAGCTTTAAACAGTTTGGTGACATGTTCTTGAACCACGCTGTGATTGCTGCCTCCCTGTTGATAGCATCAAACATTTACTTTAATACAACATATTAATTATGATCTGGGAATTTATTTTTTTAAAATCTGTTAAATGGGACCTGAGTAAAACATTATAATGGGCATAGGACAAGGATTATAACAAATCAATGCCAAACCCAGACTATGGACTTTATTTTCTATTTACTTAAACACAACACTAAAGGAGTATTAGTGCAGTCATTACATTGTAACACTCAAACTAAATAGGACAACTAGTTCTTATGTTTTTAAACTAGTGTTGAAAGTTAAGCCCAATACCATCATGCTGACTATCCAAGTTGAGACTTGAGCTATTTCATAAGTAGTGTGATTACGGCTTGGCACTAGCTGTCTTGTACCAACTGGAAGACAAAAACTCCTTAATAGGCGATTGAAGATCTGAAAAATATTTATACAAGAAAAAGAAATTTAAATAACAGGCAAATTTAGTGCCACATAAGCCATATATCAGAATTTATAAATTAAAAAAAATGAACTAAAGCAATGAAAAGAAATAAGCTATAAACTTTAATCTCAACTCATGTGGCAAGTCTAAATTTAGTCATGGAGAGATACAAATAAGACAAGATATCGATTTACCATAGGAACATAAGGTGTCCAATCAATGTAGCCAATGTTATCATGAGCAACCTTGGAAAACAAACTGACTAAGTTCTGGGGAAAAAATGGCAACAATTATAATCATGCCATGAAGCAGAAGATACTTAAAAATATGTTCAACTTTAATTAATGTTCTCACATCTAAGAAAACTGTAATAAAATGTACATTGGTACTCAGGGGTGCCACCCATGAGACCAAGTAAACCATGAAACCTGAATTTCCAAATTTTACAAACCCTGAAATCATAAACCCCAAACTTTACCAACCCTGAAACGTACCACATATACAATTTAAGCACCAAAATTTGACGAAAGAAGAACAGTAGTAAATTACTACCTAGATCTATATCATAATATGCCCCCCATATTTTAAATATGTAATTAGTAAGCCTATCATTATAATAAATAGAGTTTGTGTGTATTTATTGATAAAGCTTGTAATACAAGTTAAGAGGATTATAGTACAATTTTATATTAACAATGTTTGTACCCCCCCCCCCCCAAACACACAGTTATTTTAAATGATGTTTCTCTCTTAACATTTATTCCCTCATTATTACTTTGAAGCAGCCTACTTTAATCAACATTAAACAAACTGATTCCATCAATGTACATGTATGGACAAGAAAATCTCTTGCAACAAGATAAAATTGATTTGAGATTTAGTCCAGATCTACTCCAAAATGAACATTTAGATTTAGTTCTAATATTTAAATGTAGACCTAGATGGCTAAAATGTGCTGGACTGCTTGTACATAATTTGTATAGATCTATTACTGATCTAATCATTAATGACCAATCAATCAAGCCTTTAGGCTAGGTCTCCAGGCGAACGCGAACTTATTAATTTAATTAATTCTTCAATCATTGATTCTAGTTCTGATCTAAAATGATGTAAATATGGTTATCTATTCCATCCTAAATCAAGATCCTACCTCTAGACCAATATAGCTCTAGACATAGATGCTCTATGGAATCTATACAAATATAAAACACTGAAAGAAAAAAAAAATCTAATTTCGCACTCGTGAATTTTTTTTTCTTTTTATTTCAAGGTACGCAAGTAGATCTAGACAAGACTAGATCTATACTAAATACAAGACTTTACAGTCTACATCAGATCTAGATTGATTATAGAAATAGATCTAGACTCTAAATCGAACCGAATCGAGGCGCGTTCTGTAGATCTAGATTCTAGATTTTGGCCTATAGAATGTTTACACTCTAAAAAAAAAAACTGTAAATAAAGCTTAGTGCGTATGCAAAGTGAAAGTCTCGCGAGATATGAAACTGGTGGTTTTTGTATAAAAATGACGGCTCGCTCGATCAGAACTAGCAAACTTAAACTAACAGGGAAAATGAAAAGTAATTTCGAAAAATTCTAAATCTACTAAAAACCCGGATTTTAACAAAATTGTAGAAGGCAAACCCAGAGGGGGGAAAAATCGTACCCCTCAAAACCTCGATTTCCGGGTAATTCCGGAAAAGTGGCACCCCTGTTGGTACTTTTAAACTTGGAACTTTTTAATAATAATTTTGCATTATATTTGTAAAAAAAAAAAAATAGAATTTAATAAAATCATGTTTGTCTTTTTTTTTCTCTACTTTAAATCATAAGTAAAACCAATGAACAACAAAGACCTTTTTTTTTTTGCCTGTCTCTATTACACAACTATTCTAATTATAGAGGGAAGAAAATGTATGCTTTGAACTTCTAACTTGGATTTCAGTCAAATTTTTATATCTAATGCAAAGTCTAACTTCATTTTTTTCCAAGGCAATGTTGAACTGGCCAAGAAGCAAAGCATTACGTCCGGGACTTTCAGGTTCAAATAGCATTTCTTGATGGAACTTTGCTACAGGCTACAGAATTAGGCTAACTCACATTACATGCTTTGCAGACCTCTAGGTTTTGAAAGATCAGTTCAATATTAATAATCTGTATCAAACATGATGAATTTCATTTACAGACTGACACAGATTAGCAAAGTTTCTGAATTCATGATGAATTAGTTTTTGTAATACTTTAAAAAAAAACAAACTGGGAGATAAAAAAAAGAATGTGACTAAACAAATTAAAATTACAATTAAACAAATGTACTTACAGCCTCCCATGATGGCATATTTTGAAATGACAACCACAGCTGCAAAAGTTCATCTAGCCACAGTCTATGCACACACACAAATAAAAATACATAAAACACTTAGAAACTTCAACTTCATTATTACACTATAGTAAAATTATTTAGAAATATTTGAAAAAGTTTAAACTAAACACATACTTAAATCCTTTATGATGCAGTTCTGGAGGTAGACTGGTAGGAAGAAAGTAGTCTAGACACTGGAGCCCACCAATAACATACATGTCAAAGGGACACAACCATGGTCGCCATTCATCAAGCATTTCTTGGGTGGCATCTTCATGAAAGTATCTGAAGGACAACAAACTTTTCAACTGACACAAACATTCAAACACAATATTTGAATAAAACTGACCTCTACAAAACATACCACATCCTTCAACTACATCACAACTTATAACATGTTTAAAAAAAAAATCAAGAGTATGCTCTACAATAAATACCTAGAAACTAAAAGTACAAATGTAAACAAAAGTCAAGAAATATTTTTAAGTACGACATTAATATCTTTCAACTGAACTAAAACACCATTAAATATGTCAACATGGTAAAAGTACCCACTAAAATTGACTAATTTCAACAATGTTTAAATAAATAACTTACGGTGTGCACGATACTACAGTATTCTTTAAATTCTGTTGAAATTTACTGCAATAAAAAGAAAAATGCTCATTACTTGTTAATAATTTTATTCTTCTGTTATAAATTAAATGTAATAAATAAATAACTTAAAAAACTAAAGCTGTCAAAGTAGAAACAATTTACCAAGTGCATAATATTTTCTAAACAAAACTAAACATTTTAGATAAATGGGGCAGACAATGTAAAGTTTATCTGTTTCTGTGCTAAGGCAGGTGTCGTGAAGACAGCTCAATGAGAACTGTTATTACTTTTTAAAGCCTCTATAAAACTAGACATGTCCCAAAAGCCATAATAGAAAATTCCAGCCATCAAGATCAAGATCAATAATGATAAAAATGGATTTTCAAAGCTGCTCAATAAGCTACAAATAAGAACAGTCTGATTTGAAAATAAAAGGTCCATTCAAATAGTTTATTTCATAAATACTTACGCAGGAAAAACAGGAAAACCCCTCTTTTCATTGCTGCATGCTTTGACAATTTTATACAGTGGTTGCCAGGATATTGTCAAATCTTCTCTGGATAAAAGGCTCCTCTTTCTAAATAGAATGAAATAGTTCAGATTTCAATGAATTGAATATTTCAAACATTAACAAAATATTTTGGACACATAAATGTAATATATCAAAAGACTTAAAGAAGCATGACATTCTCCATTTATTAGATCAAAGTAAAACACAAACTATAATAAAATTTTGTTATATCTAACTTGTATCTATTTCATATTGTTATAAGTCGATTGGGACTGATAGGGTTAATGTGTATGCAGTACAAGAAAGCATTTGAAGTTAGTGTCTCCAATTGTGTTGTATTGGCTGTTGATGTATTTGTAATTAAACTGCCACATTGTTATTTAGAACTCTTGTTGTCAAGTTCTTGTATTAGCTGCGCTGTGTTGAGCAGTGTGTACAGAAAGTCTGATAGAGAAGATCCTAACAATATTAACTCTGAATTTTTTTTAGATTCTGATATGAACTGAAGTGCAGAAAAACAAATAATAAAAGTGTGAACCTGGAAAGTAAGTTAGCATTGCAGTGTTGAATCAATGTTTCATATAACTTTGTCAAACTAGGACAAAAAAACTGAACATAAGGATTTGTTACAACAATGCCATTATCTGTATCTTTTGTTTACAGATTTAGTCATACACTCTTACTTACCTCAACAGCAATGTCAGCATTGTGGCTGCTTTTTCAACCAGGGCATACTCTTGGGTGCTCATTGTGAGAATTTCTAGCATGAGCTTGACAAGAAGAATATGGTCTGTCTTTGAAAACTTGTATCCATACAGGGTGATAAATCTGGGGGAAAGGATCATGCTCAATTAAAATTGATGATGACCTTTGTTTTTTTTTTAACTAAATTCATTCTAAAATTTAAGGTCAATTAGATAAAATATTCTGAATGGCACCAGGTAATGGCGAATTATATACCCTATATCATAATGTTAACAGTCATATCTTGTAAAATGTTTTACACATTTAATCTGATGTTCCTTTATGTTCTGAAGATAATTACATCTTATCCTTACCTCCCACCAGGCAACGGCAACTAGCAGGATTTAAACCTGGGACCTTCAAGACAACATACGACAGTTCAGAGCATATACCACAATGACCAGGCATACATATATAAATATCTAATTAAGCTATAATAATTTGTTCTATGGATTGGATGTAAAAATAAGAAAAGGGGATTTTTTTTTACATAGGACTATAGTTTTAATCTTCAATGGTATTTATAACCAGATAATAATATGCCAGAAAAAAATAGTCAGGAGGCAATTGTTATAATTACTGAAAAAGCACTCTGCTCCAAGGGTTGACAATCATGCTAATGTTAAAAAAAAACAATGATATTCAGATCATAAATAGTACCTTGGATTTGACTATTCACACTAATCACTCTATTTATATTAATGCTAAAGATGTTTTATGTATAAAAAAAAAAAAAAGAGAGAGAGAAACTGACAAACACAACAAATTTAAGAACATGAGACACAGTAGCATGCAGAAAACATCTTCTTTTTCTTTTTCATGGATGTACTAAAAACTTGGTATTTCCTAATTTTCTATTAGATAGTATTGAATTACAAGCATAAAGAAAAAAAAATCAAGTGATTTTACAGAGCAGGAATTAGTATTTTAAATTCTTAAACCATTTTTATAACTTATCATTTTTCTTAAAACTTTCAAACCTGTTTCTGAATCTCAATCTGTTCATAAATATAAAATACATGGAAAAAAAATTTTTAAGCATGAATCTATGATTTGACCTAGCTACACTGCAAGTCTCATTTAATTTTTCATGGTGCTTCAAGACTTGAAAAACTTTAAAACAACCAAGACATTAGAATGTAGAGATCTAAATCTAGTATTTATTTATCAGATTCTCTAAATCTAAGATATAAATGGGTTGGAGTTTCACTTGTAATTTTAGTAGGCACTTTGAAATTGGCTAGTATTATAGCCAGAAGTGGTATTATTTTACTACCAAAACAATGTGATCCACTGTATCATTGGCCCAAAACTATCCTGTTTTGTGTCTCATAATAAAATCAAAATTTTGTTTTTAATAATTGTATTTAATCAAAATGTGAAATTACAATATCGTTAGATGGAATTCCTTAATTAATATAGATCAAATGGCTACCATTAATACAGTTTGTTTTTATGTTTGAATCAATCACGTGATGACCTTTTGAATTGCACATTATAAGCAAACACATTAAATTTATCCAAAAACAATTGATTTACAGTACACACATATGAACGTCTTGTGTGGTTACAAAATGAGGATGTTTGGCAATGCACTTAATATAAACTGCCAGAAAGCCTTGATCCAGAAAAAGTCAATGAGATCCCAACCGTCCATAGAATATATGAAAATCTAATAGCCTAAAAATTGTTTAGCATCATCATCATAAAATTCTGACTAATAATATAGATCTAGAGTAAAGCTGCCTTATTCAAACATGTTAAGCCAAATTCCAGCAACTTAGTGCCTTAAAATTTTTATATCTCTATTCTCTATAATACTCTATATTCATTAGCCCGAAGTGTTGGTCTAGTATAAAGTCTACCATACTGAAAGTACTAGACTGACTAGAGTCTAGATATAGATCTACTATAATTATACTCAAATTATAGTTAATAGACTAGCTAGATAGAATCTACTCAGTCTACCTTTCTAATTGTACCATCCAATGTCGAACTCCTACTTTTAAATCTCTTAGCTGAGCTGCCCTGCCAAGGTTGGCTTTGATTTCCGCAAAGTTTAGATTGGATTCTATATCTACATCTTTGGCATATGGCAATAAGCTGTTGTACACTAATTCTTTTTGCGGTACAAATCCAAGTACGGCAGATCTTTCAAGTCTTTCCAAATCTTCAGCGGCTGTGTCATCGTTTTCAGTCTGAGTCTGTGTTGTGTCAGACGAATCATCTTCTTCCATTATCTACTGTCAATAGATCTAGATCTAGACCTAGATCTATATAATTACGGTTCGGGTTATCTTCTGTATTAGTGAGTAAAGAAAAACAAAGTAACGAATAACAACAGTATGTTGATGTAAGATAAAGTCAGCAGCATAACTTGTATTATATGACTAATGTGTTTACGATTGCGGACATTTTCTTAGATCTTTTCTAAAATTTTAATAAAAAGATTGAACAAAACGCAATCAAGCCAATCATATCTACTGTAACAAAATAAGGGGAAGTAAGTAAAACAAATGTTTATCACTGACCCATACATTTGCAATCAAATTCAATAAAATACAATCATAGACTGTGACCTGTATAACACTAGATTACTAGATAATGCTAGTCTAGTTTAGATCTAGATATACCGGTACTATGACATAGATCTAGAATCTAATCTAGACATGATACATCATGGTATGCTTATGAAGTTTGATAGTATAAGTAGTACGTACAACAGTGTTACACACACCCAGACAGACAACACAACAGTAACTAAACTAACAGTAACAGTGCTGATTAAACTAATAACTAGTCTAGTTTTAAGTTTACATTTACAATCAGATTCAGATCTACACTACACTACTACACTGTCTACAGTCCTGGCCCAGTCAGGTATCACTATGTCACAGTAGGTCTAGATCTATAATGACTATATCTAGGTACTTCGATAAAAATTTCAAAATGATCACAATGCAATGGAACCTATTTAGTTAGATAGAGCTTGAGAAATGCTTTCCAATGATACCAATTTTATATTGCTGAGTTAATTGTGAGGGAAGTTATTAAATTTTTAGTGGCCAAAAATCAGCCTTCTTTAGCCTTTGTAAAAAAAAATAAAATCTGTGACCGAAACAACTGACGGTTGAACTTAAATTAACTGTATTATAAAAAGTCTTAAAGATATGGGATTGAAACTTCACACTCTTTTACATTAACCAGTATTCTGTTAAAATAAATTTAAAAAATGAGACCAAGCAATAAAATCTTTGAAAAAAGTTAATTAATATATAAAAAAGCCTTCGACAAAAAATAAAAATATATGTGATTTTGTCATCATATGAGCCCAAAAATCACAAATAAAACAAATCAGAGATCTGTATTGTGTTTTATTTTGTTTAATTATAATTCTAATGTATTTAAATAGCTATTTATATGCATCAGATAGATAATTCTTATAAATTATAAATGAAAATAGCACTGCGCAGAAAAATATTTCCTAAAATTAAATGACTATAAGTTTCATAAACTTCATAAAAAAACAGTTTTAACCTTTTGTAGAGCACTAAAATCATTTTAAAATGCCTTAATTTAAATGCTTTAAAAATTAGATTGTAAATGAAAAATTTCTTGCTTCGAACAATAAAATTAAAAAGAAACCTTGCGACTTCTTTAGAAGTTATTAAAAGATTTTTTACTTGAATTTTTGTGCAATAATAGCTCATCATTTTAAAAATATAATGTACTCATTTATTAACTATTAATTTACATGTATATTAATAGAAAAAAAACAACACACAGAAAAAAAATTAATTATTAGTTCGCTGAGCTAAAAATATGAAAAAAAAATTGTAATATTTAATATTATTTTTTAAAATAATTAAACTTTTACTTTAAAATTTGCAGATTACAAAGATTAATAAAGACACATTCCCTCTCCATAATCTAGCATTCAAACACTATAAAAGTTAATCTAAATGAAAAATTCCTATGTGTGCTTCTAAAAATAGCTTGTGATAGACAGAAATTGACCATTTCCAGTAAATCACAGTGTTGGTTGTTACTAAAAATAGATTTTAACCATCAACTTTGAAAATTAATATCTAAAGAGTGCGCCAAGCTACAAAGTTCAAACTTAGCACACATATATATATTAACATGCTAAATTCAATAGAATTAGTGAGATTGTTGTAACCATAAACACTTTTATTTTATTAAAAAAAGAAAATTGTACCCTTCTTTGTCTTTGTTAATTTTAATATCAAATATCTTTAAAGTGCGCCAAGAGAATTTAATGAAATTTGAAATATACACATTTCATAATATGCTAAATTATTGTAGCAAACAGCATTGTTGTAACTTTTATAGGAAAAAAGTTGTAAAAATGTCAACTTTCACATAAACTTTTGTTAAGAAAAATTTAACAGATTGGCTTCAAAAGCAAATAAAAATGATCTCTGATATCTTATGTTTACAAAAAGTAATTATAATTAGTCCTCAAATCAAATACAATATGCTAAAACTTTGATGGAAATGACCACCCCTAAAAAAAGGGTAAAATGTGCTGACACACTTTTCAGCCATTTTTTGGGAGAAAAAAAAATGGATCTAGGTCAGTTTATCGAAGTACCTACTATATCAGTCATTACAAGAGACTCACTGTTACTATAATATAGTATAATATAGGCTACTAGATCTAGATTGTAACTTGATCTATAAAAAGAAATTCTATATAGTATAGAATAGAAGTCAGTATAGATCAAGTCTATGTTTGTAAAATGTTTTACATGTTTTGGATGTTCCTTCAGAGTTGAAGATAGTTTTATAAGTTTACTTCCTAGTCCAAACCTCCCACAGGACAACAGGGAATGGGAGCAGGCAGGGTTTGAACCCGGGACCATCGATAAATCCAAACAACAGTTCAGTGTGCAAACTCAACTGCACGACCATACAGCCATTTAAATCTAGATATTGACTCTATGTCTCTATGCCCTCTAGATTTATTTGACTATAGTTTCTATAGACTCTTAAAAGTATTCTAGGTAGGTGTTCTAGGCTTCTAGGTCTTACTTTTTTATTTGTAGAGAATCTACATCTAGATTCGATTTATACATCCTACTAGGCTAGATAGATTAGAAAATAGGGTAGAATCACTACACTCTAGTCACTACTACAGTAATTACAGTTTACAGGTCTTCACTTTAAATAAAAAACAGGTGTAGGTGCATGATTAAAGGATGTATAAAAAAAAAATATTTGTAGAATTAAGAATTCAAAGCTGAAAAGTGTAAAGTGAAGAGTCATTCATCGGTGGATGCTACAAAAAAAAAAAGTTTGGGGTTGTCATAGTAATAAAAAAAAGGGCAGAAAGTGTGAAAGCAGGGTGTGTAGGGGTGGAGTTATGGTTGAAAAGCAACATTAGGTATATAAAATATATTGAATAGAGAAGCCAAAGTAAATTCTGAGGTTTTATGACAGACTTACTTTTTTGTTGTGGGCAGGGAAACAGACTGGTGAAAATTCTAGAATTCATTGGCCATAAGCAGGGGGAAAGGGGGGGGGTATGAAGTGGGTCATTCCAAATCAAGTATTTTAGGGTGTTCATTAAAATGTGGCCTGTTTATTGAAATTTCAAAAAAAGAAAAAGAGGGGATGTTCCAGCCATAATAAACCCTTTGAAGCCTGGGCGTAGCTGGTCTGTAATGCTAGTATAATATATATAGGTATACTGCATGGGGATGAAAAATCTTTTAAACTTTCAACCTAGATATGTGCTTTAAAAATTTGATATGGACACTCACCATTGAAAAAAGATCCTACAGCTAGAGTAATGATAATGATGAATAAGCTGTGCAATGCTGGTGACGATGTAAAAAAGAAGATAAGATGAATGCCAAAAGTGCATAACTCCTTTTTTTCAAAGCAAAACAACAAAAATGCAATAATGAAATTTTACACTAATATTTTTTTATAACCTTCAAAACAGTGAGTCACCAAAAAAAGCAATGTAAAGTTGAGAGGGTACACTGCACATACTATTATTAGTCATCTCTTTTTTTGTTTATTGCAATGTATCCATATATTTTGGAACTACAATTTATTTTTTTTTAGTTTAAATAAAATGAAATAAACAGTACATCATTAAAATTTATAATTATTTTCTTCTTCAGCAACTGAAATCGAAGTCCAAATATTTCATAAAGAATTATTTATTTGCTTCGATGACATTTTAAGGAATGTCTCTTAGAAGTATTACTGATTTAGCGGATGGTGTAATGATTGATGGAGACCAGCAGGAAACTTTATTGCCACCCGATGAGTTCGATTTTGAAAAATTTAATCGTGGGAGACAGTTTTTTGTACAAAATGTTTTCAGCTGTACTGTTGCTATGTATTTTTCTCTAATTGCTGGTTTGAGCATCCCTAATCTTTTAAATGCATTGGTTTTTACGAATGAATCTAGCACTCCGCAAAAGTCTTTTCACAGGTACCTAAAGACTTTTCACCATGTAGCTAGTTGGCATTATAATGATGTCTGGGACCTAAACTCTGCAGCTTATAAGTCTATACAGTATGTCAGGAAGAAGCACATGGATGTGCGAAACCAAATGCACTTGCAAAGTCATAATAACAAGATAAGGTTTCTGTCTCAATATGATATGGGTATTGTTCAAAGTGGTTTTGTGGGTTTAATAATATTGTATGCAGAGAATTTTGGAATCAAATGCAAAGAATCAGATTTAGATGATTATGTTTACTTTTGGTATGGGATCGGCCATTTATTAGGTATACAGAAGAAATATAACATCTGTGCACATGGCTTCCATCAGGCCAAAAGATTTTGTAGAGATGTGGAGTTTGATGTAAAACACAGATATTTACATGATCCGCCCATAGAGTTTTTTACTTTGATGCATGCCTTGATAAGGGCCTTTAACCCGATCCAGTGGGTGTACATCTTTACTTTTCCAGTTGTTCTCAAATTATTTCATTGTTTAGACAATTACAAATGGCTACATATTAGTTTCTTTGATTATTTACGTTTCTACATGTTAAAATTATTTTTCTTTATCATGAGACACAGTGATAAATTTAAACGCCTGTTAAACCACAAATTTGAACAAGATTTCCATTTGCAGCCTCAACCCACAAAAACTTTGGAGATTGAAAAGTCCAGTTGAAATATATTTTTTTTTTAGTTTTGTATTAGTTAACTTATTAACAGCTTTAACTGTTAATTCCATATAATTGTATGGGCAGCCAGCAATAAACTGGAAGGCTGAAAAAGTTATTTACTATTCATATTTTAAGTTATAAGAGCTGTGATATTACTTTGACCACCTATGTACATTGTAATTCCATGTTACAGTGCAGAACTTTATTTAAAGAGTGTTTCTGATATTCTAGTTTTTATTGTGCATTATTTTCACTTAATTGGCAAATTATTTTTTTTACATTAGAAAAACAAGTGTCTTCATTATAATATCTGAGAGGTAAAGTTGGTTAAATCCAAGAAATTTTCAGTGATCATCAAGTGCACAGTGTAGTGATTAAGATTTACTATTTAAAATGATTTCTTTTTGTGTCCTACATTTTTTCCTTATGAACTTTTAGCTTAATATATTAGTGCTAATTCTACTTATGAACTTTTTATTTTTGTTAGTGTTAGTGAATGTTAAAAGATTCATCATTTTTTTTACAAAAGGCAAATGGTTTGTTGGTTTTTAATTTTATTATGCTTAATTATATACTGCTGAATACGTTTGTGTATGGAGTATCTTTTGTTCACTAAAATTAAACTGAACTGTGTACATTTTGATACCCTATTATGTTTAATCAAAATTAAAATTTTTAAAATGAAAATGATTTTTTTTAAGTTATGAGAATTTATTTCTTTAATATTTTTTAATTCATATTTTATTATTTCAAAATTTCTTTTTTTTAATACAGTTGTAATAAATGGTTGGTCCTGGCAAACTACATTATAAGTAAATGGCAAAATAATTTACAAACATATTCATATAAAGAGCCAATAATTTTGAAGTTTTAAATTAATAGAACTTTGTTTCCTTTAAAATCTTCACAAGGTCAAAAAGTGTTAACACCATCTTGCAGACCTTCAGATAAACATCAAGAATGAAGATTCAGTCAAGGAATGCAAATATTTAATTAAAATGTTAAACATAGTTACATGCCGCTATTTAGCAGGGCCAGTCTTAGGCCACTGCAACCTATGTGACCAAAGGATCCGCACTTTCATGGAACCCGCGCTAATTCAAGGTGTATAAATTATTAAATTAAACCATTTTATAACTTAAAACAGATTTCCCGCGCCCTCCTGTCAATTTCCCAGGAACTCCTGGAAATCTCCAGAAATTGCAAAATATAAGAAAAAGTCCTTAAAATATATGGAAATACATAGAAAAATATTGTCATTTTGGGGTGTCATTCTATATGGAAAACGTCAATCCTACGCACTATTAATAAAAACGGCATTATGCATTAGCCATAATTGTGTAATCAGGTGGAAGAAGCTTCTCGCACCTCAAACTAATGAATTACTTGATGTCAACAATTCTCAAAGATAGATTGAAACATTTGGTAATTCTTGCAATTGAGCGGGATCTATGTGGGAAACAGAATTTTTATGATATACTGTATGACTTTGCTACACGCAAGGCTCGTAAAGTAATTCTGTACATAGTAAAGAATGAATAAAATGCATAGACGAATTTATTTTCTAATACAAACTCTTAAATTTTACTTATTGTCCACTTCCCTACCCAAACTTGGCCCCGCGAAATCCGTTTCGAATAGGGCACCACAATGCTTAAGTCCAGCCCTGCTATTTAGTGTTTGTAAAATGTTTTACATGTTTCGGATGTTCCTTCAGAGTTGACGATAGTTTACTTCCTAGTCCAAACCTCCTGCATGGGATGGGAGCGGGCAGGGTTTGACAGTCCAGCGCGCAGCCATCTGTAGCGAGCTGTGAAAACATGTTCTCCCTCCCCCCCCCCCCATCTTGTTTTTTTTCGTGGGGTGACTATCCGCAGAAATAAGAGAGTGATCTTCCCATTTACTTCTCGTCTGACCTGATTAGGGAAGAAGAGAATTATATATAAAGATACTTTTATTAAAAAAAGCTCATTTAAGGGGAAGAACTCTGCACTTACAACCATATTTGAATGTAGAAGTCATTTCCTTGTATTTGATATCAAACAAAATAATTAATTACCACTAATAAATTGACTTATTGGTTGATTTTTTAAACATGATTCATGTTTTTTTAGGTACAGTTAATAATTGTCTAAAGTTTCAACTTGATCAGGGAATCTGTGATAACTGAAGGATTAATTTCTCTTGTTGGTATCAAAGAAAATAATTAATTACCATTAATTAATTAAATAATTGGTTAATGTTTTTATTGATTCTACACCAATGAATAATAATGCAAAGTTTAAACTTGATTTGAGAAAATGGGAGAAATAATGTCTACAAATTTTTTTAACAGACAGGGCGAGTTGATATAAGCTTTGTAAAGAACAGCATCATTGAATTTGTGTATATTGTTAGTACTAAGAATCTATGCTTTTGTCCTCACTTGTTTGTAATATTACCCAATAGTAACATAGATGTAATTTACTGATTAGTAAAGTATCCCATCAAACTATCTACATCACTAAACCATAGTTAATGTGAATTTAAATTGTCAGGACTAGAACAGGCATTTTAAAACTTGTTACACCATTAGTCAGGATATTTTATTCTAGTTTTTTGTCTTTCAGAAGTAGGTACATAAAAGTTTGGTGTTTGCATTGTCAATTCTTACTTTTACTATGTGAAGCATATACTTTATTATTGAGAGTATTCATCTGGCTATGTCCATAGTCTCTCACTATAAAATGAAATTTCATGAACCTCAAATACCATATTAATTTAAAGAAAAACAATATTTAACACACAAAAAATGTTTAACCCATTCACTTCTATTTATAGTTTTAACCAAATAGTATTTAGAAGTCACCCAACTCCTTTAAAAGAAAAGAAAATTTTAAAAAAATATTTTAAAAACTGTAATAAAAAAATACTAAAGAAACATTTAATAAATAGAACAATCTATAGACTGAAACATATCGAGGGTGGCCTTACACATTTCTCTGTATCAGCACTTTTTTTTGTTATTTTTTTTCTAAAAAGAACTTTACACAGCTGGTTTTCAGTTTAAAAAAAAAGATAAGCTAAACTTATCTTCTATTTCAGAACAAGACATGAAAAAAAAATGCTGGTACCGGTAACTTCTAATTGCATCTTACTGTGTGAGTCCATGGGTAGTCTATACAGATGTTAATGCAAAGAGAAATAATGTCCATGGGTAGTCTATACAGATGTTAATGCAAAGAGAAATAATGTCCATGGGTAGTCTATACAGATGTTAATGCAAAGAGAAATAATGTCCATGGGTAGTCTATACAGATGTTAATGCAAAGAGAAATAATGTTGTAAAAAATATTGCAATACAAATTATTATACCTACAAATTTTTAATTCAACAATAATTCTATTTTACAACAATATATAGGCCTACTTTGATTGCCTTAAATTAAAACAGAAAAAAATCCCTTAAAAACAATAAATTTTTATGTTTCTACACTGTGGTACTGGTACTTTCATTTTAAACATAAAAAATGAAATCCTAATTCACTTTCACCAAAGAAATATAAGAATTTAACCAAGTGAATCTAAGGAAGAACTCTTATCATACGCAAGTCTTCAAAACTGCTGAATTAGTACTTCACCAAAAACACAGCATTTAATTCCAATAGGAGTGAATTTGTTGAAGACAATGTTATTAAAACGTTTAAAAAAAGGGAATAACCATCATTTTCTTGCCATTTATTTTATTCTGAATTTAATTTTTATTGGACCATACTAGTAACAAATTGCTAACAAGTCAATCTAATATTCCATTTGTAAACTCAAACATATTTGCAATCTTAACCAGTACAATATATTTATATTGACATTAATTATCAAGGTTTATCAAAATGCATGTTCAAAATATAGTAGATATATCTCACTCAGAATTCAAATAAAAAAACAACATTGACCACTATCATTTATTCCATTAAAAATTATGTTTAAATTGGCCTTTCATTTAGTTAAAGAGATTCTTTTATAAACCTATGGCCTGAAGAACAATTAAGCTCTTTTTTTCTGATTAAGGCCATCAAAAAAAGTCACCACAATATAAAAAAATTTTAAAAGAGAGCGATATAAAAATAATAGGCTTTCAAATTAAATGAATCTCCTAAAAAATAACATGATAAATTTGGGAAAAACACAATAAAATATGTAATTTGAAATTACAAATGTTAAAATTAATCATAAAAGACATGGTATAATTATCTAGAAATTTTTGTGGTTGACCTAATCTCCATTAAGTAATGAAACTATACAGTATCTCGGATATTTAATAACAAAATTAGAATTAAAAATGTAAACACAAAACTGATCCTCATGCTGCTAATATTTTTGGTTTCAACATTTGTATATGGTATTAATAGCACACTTCCTACGCATTACATGACAAATCATGCATAGTTGTTGTGTGAAATGAGTATATCAGTAATCATCTCCAGCTGGTCATTTGTGAACATCATCTTGTGCTGATGCCAGTTGTCATGATGGGTGCGTCGAAAGTTGGACAGTGTCTTGGTTACAGTCATCTGATGAGAAAAACAAAGACAATTCTAAAATACCAGTGAACTGTGGCATTAACAGTGTCTAAGAAGATGATTGCAATTTATTATTATACATTCAGTGTGAATATACTTTAAAAAAAAACTATTGCTATAATATTCTGTAAAATATTTTAAAGTTTTAAAATTATGTTAAAAAAAAGGGACTTTATTTTTTCAAATACAACCCTGTAAGTAGCCTGATATTTATTTTATAACTATTAGTTTAAGCCTTCTCACCTGTCTATTAGAAATTATGCATATAAAAAGGTATGTCTAAGGCTCATATTTTATCATTGCTTAAATGAAAAAGTTCCTTTTAATCTTGACATTATTATTTGAACATACAATTCTTAAGAAACAAAAACACTGGCAATGCATGGCACCACCAGCACAGCTGCAAGTCTAATTACCCCAATGGGCTGAGGATCATTCACATGAACACTCAAGTTGGCTAGCACTTGAGGAATAAAGTCAGGTACATCATAGGGGTAAGCCTGGACACAAGCACTGAGCCCCAGTATACCAGCATGTTTCTTGACTAGCCCTTGTAGGGGGACTGGTTTTATACTACTGCCATTGGTCATAGTCACTTTTAGGATCCTCAGCTTTTCAAAATATTCCTGAAAAAAAGTTCAAAGCATGAGTTGCATAATTTTTTATGAAACTACTGACAAATTTGAAAATGCTCAACAATCAAGACTGAAATCTGGTGCAAACATCATTATTAGTATTGTTATAAGGAGAAAAGAGAGTGAAAGAAAGACATGGAAGGAAGGAGTGAGACAGAAGTTTATGGATAAAGGGAGTGCCATACAAAAAATGCTGAAGATAGAAAACTCTGATGATGGAGGCAGTGATAAATAAAGTGCTTAGGAAGGTAGGAAAAAATAGATATGCAGAGAGAGAAACAAACAAAAAACAAAGCTTTGAGACCAATAGGGCTCGGAGGTGAACAGGTTAAAAAAAAAAAAAGAGTGTTGTACGCAAGAGATTAACATAATAGAGGTATTGCCTAAAGAAAGAAAACAAGTATGAGAGAGAAAAAGAAAGGAACAGGAAAGTTATGAAAAAAAGAAAAGTGAAGTTTATAGAATGTAGACAGTAAACAGATATTTTCTGTTCAAGCTCAATATTAAACATTAAACTAAAACAAAAAAGTCTGTGAAGTTGAAATCATCATTTCATTTGTATTCTCTTATATTTAGAGGATGAAGGCGTGGTGGCTGAGTGGTAAAGCCCCATGGAGCACATCATTTGGACAACTAGCTCTGACATTAGTTGGGGAAAAGTAAAGGTGGTTAGTCATTGTGCTGGCCACATGACACCCTCGTTAGCCATGGGCCACAGAAACAGATGACATTTACACCGTCTGCTCTATAGATCACAGGGTCTGAAAGGAGAAATTTACTTTTTTTTTTTATATTTAGAGGAAAAGCTCATAAAAATCTTAAGCAATCTTGGAGATGCTTGTAAAATGTAACAATAAAAGTGCATTAATTCCATTGGTTCTTCAAAGAACTCAGTTATTTTCTGATCATTGGAGCATTATGTATAAAAAAAAGTTCCTCTATGTGCAAAGCTGCTTGACTACAGCTAGAAACATAATCTTTCAAAGTATTTTTTATTGGAACAAAACCCTTTGGAAGTAATGACTATTTAGATGTAAGCATTGGACAAGGAAACAAAATATCTATAGTAAGGACTTCTAAAAGGGAAACAACTGTATAGAGTAATTTAATAATAAGCATGTTGAGAGAAAACTCTGCTGAACCACAATTAAAGCAAGAATGTTTGAGCCAAAAAGGATAGCAAGGACACATAAAACCAATGTCTAATAGTCATATAGTACATGATAATAACAATCTTTCTTGGCATGGTGTCACATTGAAGAAAGTAAAAATGCAAAAGAAATAGCAGGTGAATCACATGGACATATATATTATTTACAGGCTAGGTGTGAAATTCAGAAATTTATTACCGGTGAATAAAGAAACCCATTGCACTATAAACAGAAAAAAAAACAACCCACAAACAGTTTCTCTACTCACCAGCATATCTTTGTTCAGTTCTAAATAGTTACAGTGAATAAATCCACTCAAAGTGACTGCTGCCTTTTCTCTTACCTGTTATAAGACATTTAAACATCATTTCTAGTTTCTTGATCCTTAGATATTGAATTATAAAAATAGTATGCAAGCCATTTGTACCCTTCTACCTTGCACTTCCCAGAATGTTTAATTCTAATGTTGTAAGCTAACAAGTTGCACATTGACACCAAACAATTTGCCATTTTTATTCAACAATAATCATGCTATCACTTACATAGTAAAATTTAATTTCACCTTTGCATGTCTTAATGTAAAGTCAAAATTATCTCTTTAATAGTGAAATGGTGTATCGTTTGTACAGTCATTTATGTACTATACTATTTAGTTCTTCTAGTAAAAATATTTAAAGTGATATTTAAAATGTTAAACAATTTAGGATCCATTTTTTTTTACTAGTAAATGTGTTACCTAATTATCTAACCTTATCCCAACAACATGAGAAAATAATATCAATGAAATTACAAGATTTACACTTAGTGAGACCTTAATTACTAAAGCTAGCAGCACTAAGACCTATCGAGAAAACATTGAAAGCATCAAATTGTGCTGAACTTATTTATCTACTATAAAAAAAAAACTGTCCCACTAAGTCCTTTGTTTATAAATTGCTGCACACAACAAACCTCGAGCTGTTCATCACTTAGTAATTGTAAGAGCATGGCTTGAATTGTCTTTTTATAGTGATCTCCTTGGAGCAGGAAGAAATTACCAAACACCATTGGCTGCATGTAGTTCAGTATATTAGCTCTGGCATGCCAAGACTTTAAACCTGCCACCTGAAACATTTAAAATACTGGTAACAGAATGCAAATACGTTTACACATACAATTAAATAGCAGGGTTAGCATACTAATATAAACTAATCACTTAATCATTGATCTACTAATACAAACAAAAAAAAGGATGAGAAACTGACCCATCCCACAAATACCACATGCTGACCACATAGTTTATGTTGAGACTCTTTGTCTTCCACTAACTATTGACTCTTACATCCATTTACAATGATTCTTTTTATTTGTGACTTTTTCCCAAGTAAATAAAGATTGTTTCATCAGTTCTATATTTATATTTGTTAAAAAGGTTGTTTTTTTTCTATATAATTATGTTATTTCTTTTGTAAAAAACAAAAAAAAAAATATTTACCCCACACTGCTACATAAACAGAAATAGAAAAATGATGCCAAAGTAAAACAAGCCCAAAACAAAGCTACATTTCCCTCTAGCCACAGCACCCTCTCTGATCTAACCATAAACTGTAGCTTCCTATGCACTAACTACTGAGATCTCTAATTACCCTCTCTGCTATTCCTTCCATCATTTGTATTCAGTAAAACAGAAACTGGCAACTAGCAATGACACAAATATACCAAATATATAAAGGAGGTTTTATATCTCACTCACCTCTTTAATAGCAGCCAAGGCAACATTGAAATATTCCTTAGGAAGTAAGATCTTTGAAAGATCCTTGATGCCTAATTCAAAATCATGTTTCAGGTCTTCATCATTGACTTCTATTTGGATTTTCTGGATCTAACAACATTTTTGCAACAATGTAGTGTTTCAGCTTTATTTCTTTTATATCATTGATATCAATTTTTAAAATTATTTTTGTAGGGGATTTGTGAATATAGTGGAGTCAATCATTCTTTTTCTTCTTCTAGCCATCTTTTTTGCTGTGGATCTTTTGCAGTCTTCAAAAATATAAACAAACAAGTGTTCGGGGTTTATTCTGTTAAGGTGAAAATTGATAAGTGTGTACTATTCTTAGTTTGGAGATTATAGTTAGCTCTTTATAGGGTAGGAAATTGTAAACATAATATGTGGGGTTTATCAGATAAATGTTTGTCACATTAATGAGGAAGAACTTTGCTTTGACCTCACTTTGAACCTTTGCTGCAGGACATTTACTTTTCCTCATGTTAGATAAACACAAAGAAGAAACTTTTAGAATGGATTCTTGTAACCATCTTTCTTTCATAAACAGAAAAGCTGAAAAAGACCTACACATCTAATCAATTATAATGGTAAAAGACCTACAATTAAAGTAATCTACTTACTACAAGTAAGAGTTGAAATATTTCTTTGAGGCATGGACTAAAAGATTCAGTTAGTATTTCTCTCACCCACTCTATCACTGCAGGAAAAATGTGATTGGAAAAAAAAATATGAATAGATGTAAATTTATATCAACAAAATAAATTGTAGGATTGGTCATAAGTAAAGAAACAATTAAGAAATGTCCAAGTTTGAATATATCAAATAAAGACATGATTCTTTGTTCTATAACTTTCTGATGTTCTTCAATTTACAAATAAAACTATGTCCTAGCCCAAAGCTCCAGGAGGACAGAGGATGGGTGGAAGGGGGCAAGGATTGAACTCAGAATCATCATAACAGCCTGCAGAGCATGACCAAGCAGCTAAAAATTATGTATTAGTCATCTTTCCAGTGCAATGGTTGTGTATTCTAACATGTATTAGTTGCTTTGTACTTTCCCAAAAATGAAATAACTTTTGAGAGAAATCCTTCAAGAAATGTTTTAGAATCTGTATAATTATTTGAACTATTCATACCATATGACAATTGTCGTACTTAAATATAACACAGACAGTGTTAACATCTAAAGCTTTATTACACTGAATGATGAAAATAACTACAAACATAGTTAAAGTCAAGACACCATAGTAAAGGTCAAGACACAGAAGATAATCAGTACACAATTTCACATGAGTTCACAAATATAAACAAACACTAGGCTTTCAGCTAAGGTGTTAAAAAATAAAACAATGTAAAAACTGATCATTAAATCCTTTAAGTCCAGAATATGATACATCCTGTCATTAAGGCAGCACACTGATGATGTCTTGTAATATTACTTTCATAGCACACTGATGATGTCTTGTAATATTACTTTCACAGCACACTGATGATTCCTTGTAATATTACTTTCACAGCACACTGATGATTCCTTGTAATATTACTTTCACAGCACACTGATGATGTCTTGTAATATTACTTTCACAGCACACTGATGATGTCTTATAATATTACTTTCACAGCACACTGATGATTTCATGTAATATTACTTTCACAGCACACTGATGATGTCTTGTAATATTACTTTCACAGCACACTGATGATTCCATGTAATATTACTTTCACAGCACACTGATGATTCCTTGTAATATTACTTTCACAGCACACTGATGATTCCATGTAATATTACTTTCACAGCACACTGATGATTCCTTGTAATATTACTTTCACAGCACACTGATGATGTCTTGTAATATTACTTTCACAGCACACTGATGATATCTTGTAATATTACTTTCACAGCACACTGATGATTCCATGTAATATTACTTTCACAGCACACTGATGATGTCTTGTAATATTACTTTCACAGCACACTGATGATGTCTTGTAATATTACTTTCACAGCACACTGATGATGTCTTGTAATATTACTTTCACAGCACACTGATGATTCCTTGTAATATTACTTTCACAGCACACTGATGATTCCTTGTAATATTACTTTCACAGCACACTGATGATTCCATGTAATATTACTTTCACAGCACACTGATGATGCCTTGTAATATTACTTTCACAGCACACTGATGATTTCTTTGTAATATTACTTTCACAGCACACTGATGATTCCTTGTAATATTACTTTCACAGCACACTGATGAAGTCTTGTAATATTACTTTCACAGCACACTGATGATGTCTTGTAATATTACTTTCACAGAAAGAAAAGTAATGTTTAATATTAAGGAGATGCCCAGTGATTATGTCAGAAACAAAATTGAGTAGTCAAAGACAAAAATAAGAGAGTTGCCAAAAGAACTGAAGACTCCCAAGATTTCTGAAAAGTGTAGATGAAACTTTTTGCTTATTTGTTTTCTGGTTAACATATTTTATAAATTTTCACTGCACTATAAAATTTCACTGATCAATTAATAAAGAACCATGACCTAATCAATATTTTCATGATCTTTTATAACATGATGTTGCATGCTTATAGAACCATGACCTAATCAATAGTTTCATGATCTTTGAGAACATAATGTTGCATGCTTATAGAACCATGACCTAATCAATAGTTTCATGATCTTTGATAACATAATGTTGCATGCTTATAGAACCATGACCTAATCAATAGTTTCATGATCTTTGATAACATAATATTGCATGCTTATAGAACCATGACCTAATCAATATTTTCATGATCTTTTATAACATGATGTTGCATGCTTATAGAACCATGACCTAATCAATAGTTTCATGATCTTTGAGAACATAATGTTGCATGCTTATAGAACCATGACCTAATCAATAGTTTCATGATCTTTGATAACATAATGTTGCATGCTTATAGAACCATGACCTAATCAATAGTTTCATGATCTTTGATAACATGATGTTGCATGCTTATAGAACCATGACCTAATCAATAGTTTCATGATCTTTGATAACATAATGTTGCATGCTTATAGAACCATGACCTAATCAATAGTTTCATGATCTTTGATAACATAATGTTGCATGCTTAGAACCAAGTTTCTGCACTAAATGAAAGATTTAATTATTTTGTTTACCTGTTTTACAAAATCTAACAGCAGAATCTTTTTCATTTTTTTCATCTGGTTCAATGGATGACTCAGAGCAATCTATGAGAAGTAAATATTTCTTTGGAAACAGTAATCTTTATGTTAAACATACTTTAAAACAAAAATTATTCTAAGGATAGTTCTTAAAAATTGTTACTATATAAGTATCAAGGTTTTTTAATATTGAATAATTCATTATATCAGGATGTTAATGATGACTAATATATTATATCAAGGATTTCAATATTGATGAATTCAGCATCAAAAATGTAAACATCGCCAAATCATTATAATAAGGATTTCAATAGTGAAAAACTCATAATATTAATTAACTATTAAAATTAATATTAAACATTGAGTAAATCATTATATTAAGGATTTCAATAGTGACTAATTTAAAGATCCTTTTCTGCACCTCCATTTGTTAATTCAGTTATTTATGTTGATTTGAGATTTAGAATGTATCCATGATGCATCCATTGGGATATTGATTAGATTTTCAAACACCTAACATTGTCAAGGACTGAAACAATAGTATAGGGATGGTATGGACATTGGAACAAGGGGAAATGCAGGGTGATGGAAAATGTTAAATACAAAGTCAACTTCAAATACTGCCACAAAATGTTAAAGACTCAAAGAGATATCTATGCTCAACAATTCTTTAATGTTACAGAATTATACAATGTATTTCTTATGATTTACCAGTAAATAAAATTATACAGCATTCAAATCAACTAAACATACTAAGGAACACAGAAGAAATCAATTACAATCCATTCAAATCAACAAAAGATACTAATTTGTAGGGAACTAAAAAACCTTAGTAACTTAGTCTCTATTTACAAATGGTTTTACTTCCATTAGTTTTTATGGTTCACAAGCATTGAAATGCTTTTTTTTTGTCTAATTCACTTTATTTCACAAATGCGGAAGGTTGAACTCAAACTTGAAGTATTCTGGCTACTTTACCTCCACTATGTGAAGCAACATAATCTCTCAGTTTTTCCAGTTCAGGCAAAACTGACAAAATAAAGTCAGTACGTTTAGGTGAGAGAGTTTGGCTATCCATGTGCACTTTGTAATCATACCTTTGACATGACCTTAACAGTCTACAGTTCAAAGAAGACAATACATTATAAAACATTATCTAATTCATCTATTTATTCCTTGTGTAAGTTAAACACATGCTTTCTTGCATGAGTCTGTAAAACAATATTCCAAACATTATTGTGTAAGGTGCTAAAGAGAATAAGACACACCCCTATTCTTCCCCCACCCTTTTTCTATTCCCCTTTGTATTCTATATTTTGCTGAGTTAGCATTAATAGTTCTCATGGTAATAATGTTGTAAAATTTGCATCTTTATTACTTTATTAAAAGCGGAAAATTTAAAAACAAGTTATTTTTTAATTGATTGTAAGCAAAGACAATTTTTCGAATTCAACAGAATTTGTTTAATAGAAATTAATCTGCATTTAAATCTTAGCTGAATTGTACTTTCTCTCTTATTCTTTTAAAAATGACAAATTAAAATATTTACTTCCTTTTGGAAGCAGTTTTATCAGAACTATTTTGTAACTATTATTTTATAAAATTATCACCTCAAATTTAGAACATATCTTCTAATACAATTTTTTTTTCAACCAATGCTTTAAAAGCAAGTTTTTCCTTTTGAAAATAAGAGCTTAATGTAAAACTAACCAAAGATTGACAAAATATTCCAGACTGTAACCAGAAATTAGCTTGACCAAAATGTGTAGCTTTCTTTGAACATCATCCCATGGAAATAATATTTTCGTAAAATATTGCCAATCATGCTAAACATCTTTCACTATCCATGTGACAAGATGGTTCTGTAATATGAAAATTTATATCTTCAAATGCTTGATGTCAGGCATCAACCACTTTTCTACCTGTCAAGGGGTAGCACGAAAACCTTCTCTCGGATATACAGGAGTAATTTTTAAAAAAAGTATCATGTTAAACACAATGTGAGCATCATATAATAATTTTGTTTGTTCACTTACGATGCTATGCTATTCCTGACTATGACGGAGGTGTGAGACAGGTAGGGATGTAAACAGTTAACTATTTCATGCAAGTATGCTGGTATCTTCCAGTGTTGTGGAGAAATGGATTCATGAAGCATGTCTACTCTCCTGGAAAGACAAACAGATTGACAAGAAAAAAAAACTGGAGAAACTTTATAACTAGTCATTGGATCAGAAGTTTTAAAAATTGTCTTCTTAGAAAATTATAGGAACATAAAATTATATTTACTGTAAAATATCTAAAGCATGTATTTTATAAAACCTAACAAATTTACATACTAATTGAAGCATCATCTTTTCCACTCCAAATATGTAAAAGATTATAGTAGCCTATATAATTTGTGGCAAATGTTAGTCTAAAATTTCCCAACAGTGTGATTCTTTAACAGTTTGCAATCCTATGTGATGCTTCGCTAGTGTATTCAGAGCTAAGGTGTGAACTTTGCACTGTGAAGTTTATTGCCAGTTTGTTAAATTCCTTTTATTTCTTTCAGTAAAATCAAGATGTGAAATAAAAAAATAAGTTTTACTGGAGCAAAAAATGTAGATGTACTTATAGCCATTTAAAAAGTAAAGTTCCCCTTTCAGATCTTGTGGTCTATAGGGCAGATGATGTAAAAGTCATCTGTTTCTGTGGCCTACGGTTAACGAGGGTGTCATGTGGCCAGCACAACAACCACCCACCTTTACTTTTCCCCAACTAATATCAGGTGCCCATTAGAGCTGGGCAGACTCAGATCCTGAAATTAACATGGTTACAAAGACAGTTTGTGTGGAAACACAAAATCGGCCCCTGAAGTGGTCCACCCAAGCAGGTAAAAAGGCAGGTTTCAATATTTTCAGAAATTACATAAGAATTAAATTCGATCAAAGACAAATGACAGAGAAAAAGGAGAAAGAAGGTTGACAGATCTTGTGTGGTGCCCCAGCGGTCCAACAAACCAAAGGATGAGTAAAAATGAATGTGAAGTTAGATGTGAACGTGGCCTAACTGATGTCTTATTATGAATATCTAATTGATCTGATTGTTTTGTAAAGGGTCAATCTCTTAGTCAAATCCTCAAAAAAAAGAAAAAAACATTTGCAAAAGATTTTTTTTTTGTTTTTGCATTATGCCATAACACTTTTTTACATATTCTTCCTAATCTTTTGGTTAAGAGTATATCAGGGTAGAGATAACAGATAAATAAAAATGTGTTTTCCTTACGAAGAATCCCCAAAAGCTCCCCCATCTCCATTCACTGGATTCTTTAGCAGCAATCTGTACAGCCATTGAAGTCTTTGAGGAGCTCTGTTATTCTGTAACAGACAAGGAACATCTTGGAATCGCAAAGTACTCATAATAGAGAATTGCATACTCAGAAAATATTTGCATTCAACACATAAAGTATGGGCCTTCATGTGCTTGTTAAAATGTACCTAGTTCTAATTTGGCAGTGACTTTCAATGCCACCTATCGGATATCCCTTAGTCTGTTGAATTGTTGGTTGGCATCGCACAAGATCTGTCTTTTGCCTTGGATAGAATTTCATTCAATGACAGGCCTGTACATTTTTTTATGTCTTCCCATCACTTTCTCGTCTGCCTCTTCTTCTTTTTCTGGTACTGTTCCATGAAGGAAGGTCTTTGAGAGCCCTGAGGATCTTGTGATGTGGTCATAGAGTTTAAGTTTGCGTTTGTTGACAGTGGTTAGCAGGTCATCATGGGTCCAATCAGCATATTAATCCTGTTTGTAATCTCTTCATTTGTGTGGAATTTTTCAAGCGTTGCTGTGGACTGTGCAATTCTGGCCAGTAGTTCAGGTTTGGTTCCTTCATCTGAGACAATAGCTCCGAGGTATTTAAAACTACTTTTTTCCCCCCACTAATGCTGATGTCCCTTTTAAAGCCCTGTTGGCCATTGGTCATAATTTATGTTTATTCAGCATTGATTGGCATAACTTATGCTGGGGAAGTCTTGTCTATGTGAATCACTAAGTCAGCTAATTCTTCTTCTGTCCTTGCCAGACTATCTATGTCTTCCTCCAATGCTTACATAAACTTCAATGCCCTCATCTTCCATTATCCTTTCAAGGAAGATATTGAAAAGAGTTGGTGAAAGGAGTCAGCCTTGTCTCACTCCAACTGTGGTTTTAAAACAGTCCCAATGTTGTTGTTGAAGTACACCACACCAGTGGCCTGCTTATAGATTCAGGATAACTGTTATTATTTTGTTTATTTACATTGTACTTTTCCATTGTCACCCAGAGTGCCCATGCCCATACTCTGTTGAAAGCTTCTTGAAGTCAACAAAGACATTGAAAAGGTTCTGTTGGTGTTGTAGGTATTTCTCACACAGTATCCTGAAATTTAGGATTTGTTCTGTTGTCTAAAACCAGCTTGTTCTTCTGATATAATTTTCTAGCTGACTTTCCCTTTTTCACTGCTGATGCTACTTCAAATTCAAAGTGTAGAATAGAATATTCCTCAATGTTGGATACTGCAGGGACTTCTAGGTTTGGACTAGGAAGTACATTATCTTCAACTCTGAAGGAACATTCGAAACATGTAAAACATTTTACAAACAAACAACAAACATCAAGAAGCACTATTGCTCCTAGCCAGATGGTTATCAACTTCCCTTAAAAAGTGATATGATTTGATTCTGTGCTTCTCAGATATGTAAAGTGGTCAACCATGTTTTTAAAAATAAAGTTTACAAAAAGCAGCATCTCTTAAACAGGAGGGGAAGGGATGTGTCCAATGTGCTGATAAGAGAAGGTCACCTTTTTTTTCAAGAACAAAAAAATCTGATGTACCTACATTGTAGTTATAAAACAAAAACAAAATTTATACTTATAATCTAAAAAAAATAATTTTTAAATTAAGTGACATGGTTCATCTTCTAAAAAATAATTTTTTGTTTTTCCAAAAGATCAACAAGATTAATTCAATAGGTTTTCACCCAGTGTGATTCTAGAATCTATCCATCTTTTTTATAAAGCTCATATCAACTCATTCTGTCTGTCTGTCTGGTACAAATCTTGTACACTTTATTTCTCCAACTTCCCAAGTTGAAACTTTGCACAATTAATTTTGTTTAACATAGAAAGAAGGGAGATAAATTTAGATTTATTGAGAGATATGGAAGTAATTCCTTGCACAAGCTTTGTTTTTAAAGTATTTTACATTTGTTCTTGTTTATTTTACAATAGGCCTTAATGGTGAATGAAAAATTATAGTTCTAATAACTTGTTATAACCCATAGCAGGTGAATGTATCACCATTTTGTGAGAACTCTTTCAGTTGAATTTATAAAGAAAAAACATTATAATAATAATAATAATAATCTTTATTGTCCGTATGGAAATTTGTCTTACAATTTGTGCATTACACCAAGCAAAAACACTATTACTATAAGAAAACAAAATGTACATTCACACCAGACTCACTCATAATTTACATGTGACAAAGTTTATATCAGTTTGTTCCTATTTAATGATTTGATTGCCAGGGGAACAAGAGTGTTTGTGTCTGTTTGTCTTTGCTATCGGTGTCTTGTATCTCTTTTGTGATGGTAAAATCACAAAATCCTGACACCAAGGGTGATTCTTTATTTCTAGGATCCTGTTAGCTTTGTTATAGATGTTTATCTCAAACAGCTGTCCAAATGGGGTTTGTTTTTTGCCAATGATTTTACCAGCAGCATTTAAGATTCTATAAAGTTTATTTTTATTTTTAATGCTCAGATTGCCATACCAGGCAGTGATGTCCAGTAAGATCCATATTAAACTTTCAAAAATTACATAAATAATTTCAGCCAAAACTTTAAAAAAAAGGAAAGTAGTATGACTTGGTTATAGGTTAATCATTTGGCTGTCAAATCTAGGTTGCTTGATAAATTTTAGTAGAGGTTTCTCTTTTTATTCTATATACTTGCTCTTTTATGACATTTATTTAAACCTTGTAAGTCTTTGATCACACAAGCATGAACTTTACTGGATTCAAGAGGAAGCTTCTACCTTTGGACATGATGAATCAAAAGATGAGTGATAAAGTTCCAAATAGGAGTTATCATAAAAACAAGATTACAAAGACAGTTTGTGTGGAAACACAAACTCAAAATCGGCCCCCGAAGTGGTCCACCCAGGCAGGCTTCAATATTTTCAGAAAGAACATCCAAATGAAATTATATCAAAGACAAATGAGAAAATGAATGGAGAAAGAAGGTTGACAGATCTTGTGTAGTGCCCCAACGGTACAGCAGATCAAAGGATAGGTGCAAGTGAATGCAAAGTTAGATGTGAACCTTGCCTAACTAGTTCCCTTTCAGACCTTGTGGTCTATAGGGCAGATGATGTAAAGTTCATCTGTTTTTGTGGCCTACGGTTAATGGGGGTGTCATGTAGCCAGCACAACGACCAACCGCCTTTACTTTTCCCCAACTAATATCAGGTACCCATTGGAGCTGGGTGGACTCAGAGGCGCCTAAGGATTCCGAAGTTGAAAATCCCAGTCTTCTCCAGGATTCAAACCCGGGACCCCCGGTTCGGAAGCCAAGCGTTTTACCGCTCAGCTACCGCGCCTCTCCTGGCCTAACTGAAATCTTATAAGAGATGTAATTGTTTTGAAAAGGCTGAATCTCTTATTCAAATGCTCAAAAAAAAAAACCCATTTCCGCAATAAAAAATTGTTCACGAAAATGACATTTACAAGATTACTATTCGTTTTAACTTAGGTTTAACTTATAATGCATACTAATTAGCTTTTTCTCTTTAAAAAACTGCTTGCATAACTGATTTAAAAAATTAAATTTTATCGCTTTCCAAAAAAAAAAAGTAGCCGTTGCATCAGAACTTCAAATGGTCTAAAATATTGTGATGTCAGATTTTCAATATCTTTTCTAGTTTACGAGATCTAAACGGGACGGATGGACAGACATTTCGCACAAAACTAATAGCGTCTTTTCCCCTTTCGGGGCCGCTAAAAATGGAAACACAAAAAATTTTCTTACACAAATATAAAAAAAGAAGTATGTCCAGCTTGAGTCTGTCTCCACTGTGATATTGTTCAAAGCATGTTCAAGTAATGGTGTAATCCAAAGCCAGAGATTTTCCACCTGAAAAAAAAAAATTAAAATCACTTGTCAGTTACACTTATATTTCAATGCTTCAAAGCATTCTTAAATTTCTCACTGATAAATAATTCTATCTAAGACTTGGTTTAGCAATATTTGTAAAACAAAATTATATCTTAATAATTTATTTAAATTAAAGATTGTTTACAGGCATAAAAAAACCTTTTGATTTTTAGCTAATTTAAAGACTTTTTTAAAGCGAAGATATTCAAACCTTTGAATAAGGCCAGAGTTTTGATCCTAAGATGATGCCTGACAAAACTTCAGTAACACGCCTGTGACTCCAGACCTGTCTATCATGACTGGTATCTTTCATCAACTTCTCTATGTGAACTTGAAACTGGGGCAAAAAACTGTCTTCAAAATTGTGGAACAATCTCTTGAAATAGATAGAACATGGTTCAAACTATTTGTCAAAAGTAAATGACTTTTATAACATAAACCATTAAATTATGAAGTCTTCTGATACATAAAGGATATGTAGTAGAATAAAAGAGATATCTAGTTCATTTTTGTCATTCACCTTCTGAATGATTGCAGATCTTAGGATTTTCAGTAGGACTATCATTACTTAGAGTGACTTGGGCAACAGGACTAGTTATTGAAAGCCGATGAGCAAACAAGCAATAGAAAATAGAATATTTAAAAAAAAAAAAAAAGCTTATCTAAGGGAAAGAACAGCTAATTACTGCCATTTATCTGAAAATTAACAGGGTTTATCTCCCTTTCTGCTAAATAAAATAAAATTAATTTTTTAGTACTAAATGATTAACTAATTGTTTAATTTTTGGATTGATTCGTGTACTGACTTTGAATAATTATGCAAAATTTCAACTTGATCTGAGAATGGGAAGTGGGAGAAAAAATTTGGCAAAATGTAATAAGGTGATTAACTCTTTCTCTCCTAATTGACGATACCATCGTTGATTTGACCTCCTTACATTAAATCAATGTTTAATTTTTTAAACTTGACTTTGTGTTATATAAAAAGAGCATGCATTTCCCTTTAATTCTATACCAAATAAAACATTTTCTGATAACAAACAACAAAGCTATTGAAGCTTAATCATAACAGGGTAGTGAACTAGTAATTAGCAAAATAAAGAATTCCTTCAAAACATGGTAAAATAATTACGGAGAGAAAGAGTTAAATCCATCTATACATTCACATATCTCATTAAGTAGCATTTATTCCCCTTATTTTGATTAGTTATTTTTTTGATTCATACTTTGTCAGGTTCAATGAATAATTATGTGAAGTGTTAACTATAACTGAAAATGGGAAATGGGACAAAAAAAAACATGTTCAAACTTTTTACCAGACAGACAGACAGACAGACTGAGTTGATATAAGCTTTGTAAAAACAGAGTTTATGGAGATCTTATCCCTTAAAAAGATCAGGAATAATTTTAATCTTTTTTTTTATATTATTGTTGTCAGATTTTGAATCATGATTATGTAATTTAAAAAAATAAAAAGTTGTTTCTGGGCCTCATGGAAACAGGCACAAATTTGTCTAAGTTGACTGAAGTCCATCATTTAGCAATGGGTGATAAGTCAATGAACATGAAGCAATCTTGTAAGAGAATTAAACAAAGAAAAGAATGTAAATAGATAGTTAGAATTACTTTTGTTATATTTCCGAATCTCATATCATTATAATGGGTCAATGGACTTCTTAAAAAAAAAATTTAATAATTTTTATTTTATTTTACCAATTTAATTTTATATATTCGGCAAAGACAAAGACAAAGTACTAGTAGATAATGAATTTACAGACCTTAGAAAAATACATTACAGATGCAAGGAAAGATTTCTCTTCCTCTAGTGCAAGAAAGTTGAACAGTTTCTCCACATATTCCTCATTCATAAAGCAATCATAAATTGGTTGTTCAGCCGCTGGGATCTCATGCCTTTCTCTACAATACTTTGGCTGTTCATGATAAGGAGCAAAGGTCCATAGTTCTCTGTTATTTAGTCACATACACAAAATGTTAATGAAGGTGTTAACTTTTTGTTGTTACGAATGAGATAAAACTCTTTTACTTACTTAGACTAAGATTCCCCCGCTGCCATTTGGCACATTGAGCGGCAAGTTGTCTCCACAAAGATCTGTCATTGGCAATGTCTGAAGCCTCTTCCCAACTTGTGTCCACTGCTTTGAGGTCCTCCATGAAAGTGTGGTGCCAAGTATATGAGGAGGTCCCTGTTTGCGCTTTCCTCTTATCGGCCTAAATTTTATCACAACTCTTGGTAAGTATGGTTCATTTTGTCGGAGAATATGTCCAGCAAACCTCATGGGGTCTCAGTCACAACCTCAATAAGTGTTCGACTCCTAGTTTGGCATAGGATTTCCTTGTTTGAGACCTGATCTTTATAACTGAATCCATGATAGAAATTTTTGTTGAGCCACATTTAGTCTTTTCGTTGGGATGACAATTGTGTCAAGGTGTATTTTTGTCTCAAGTCCATTGGCTTAGCTTGTCAAATAGGTCAAGGTCTTTGAAAAATGCTCCCTGCCTTTCCTATTAAGCATGCTACATCATGGTAGGCATCCCCATTTTTTATTATGATGCTGCCAAGGTTATGTAAATTTGTCCAACACTTCAAGCTCTGATTCGCAAAATCTGACAATGGCACCCTTTGCCTTATATCCCACTCGCACAATTTAAGTCTTATCCAAGTTTATGTGGAGGCCAATTTTGGGTGCCTCTCTATCTAGGCTCTCTGTCATTTCTTGCATGCATTTATTTGTAGATAGGCAAAGTCAAAATCTATCATCTAATATTCTTGACGGCAAGGAATGAGATCAAACATCCAAGTCTTTAAAGGAAGAAATGAACAAAAGTCAACTAGTTCTAAAACAGCACAAAATGTTTGAAACTTATTTTCCAAAGAAACAAAATTAAATTAAAAAAAAAACATTTTTTTACCTGTAAAATTGTACTAAACCCTATGGTAGCTGAGTACTATTGCACCTGAATTCTAAATTGAATGATCATAAGATCAAATTCCTGTGAAGATTTATAGTGATTTTGAAGTTTGGAATTTTTAGGAACACCCCACTCCCTGAATCCATATAACTGTAATATGTACCTGAGATTAATTAAAGAAAGTAAAGACAGTTGTTGTACTTGCTACATGACACCTTTTTTAACTGTCAACCTCAGAAACAAATGAGGTCATTTTATCTACCTCAAGGACTGCAAGAGAAACTTGCTCTTCTGAAACGGTTGAGGATATAAAACATTCTCAGGGAAATTCTAAAATCTAAAGTTCCAAGATTCCACTAAAGACAAAGTTGAAAGTCTCAGTTGAGCTACAGTAAGTCATCATGACCCAGACCTTAGGTCAAGCAGTTTTTACAATATTTTTGGAAATTTGAACAAATTATGTATAGAGCTAAAAGCAAAAATGAATAGTACTTGGGCCAGGTATAGTATCCCCAATGTGCTTTCTCTATAAATACAGTCCTGTTCCAGTCTTCTTCATTGGATAAAAACTTCTTTGGATCAAATTGTAGCCAAGCATTGTCAGGTCTGTCACCTGGGAGTAGTTTGCTGTAATTTATTGGACCAACGCCTGCAGTGTGTTCAATGTTAACCAAAATTTTCTTGGCCTTCTTCTTGTGTAGCTCCATGACAGTGTTCAGTGCACTACAAGACAGCTGAGAGAGAGAGGGAGAGAGAGAGAGAGCACAGTAGTATTTGTTAAGGCATAACATAATAAAAAGTTTGTTGCAAATTGATTCTGGGCTTCACATTCAAAGACTGGATCACAAAAAAGGATCCAAAATAGGATCACAATTCAATTTGCTGACCTTCTGGCCACTCAAAAACTGCAAGCTAGAAATGTGTGGTCATATGAGATCCTCAGGGCTAGCAAAGACTTTTTTGTAGGGAACAATACCAGGGAAAAGAAGGCAAAGGAAGGGATGAGTGTACAGCATTCTTTACAAGAAGACTCATGCTGCTAAATAGCTGAACTCTTTACACAGCAGGATTAGTTGAACCACTTAGTCTGTTGCAAAAATATAGAACATAATGTGATCTCCCAACTGATTGCAACAGATATAGAACAAAATAATGTGATCTCCCAACTGATTGCAACAGATATAGAACAAAATAATGTGATCTCCCAACTGATTGCAACAGATATAGAACAAAATAATGTGATCTCCCAACTGATTGCAACAGATATAGAACAACATAATGCAATCTCCCAACCGAGGTTTCAACAGATGACTTGAGCTTGAGAGCAGAAGTTCCAATAAGAGGGAAACAAACTTACAAACATTCTACCAATGATAGAGTCACATTCTATTTTTAGATGGAAGACACTTTCATAGGGTTAAACAAATTAAGACTAACAGAAATTAAATGTCCAAAAACAAACTGTGACAAGTCAAAAACTCGCTGTCAGAGTCACTCAAAATTATCACAGCATTAATTATTATTTTCCATTATTTATTTATTTTATTTTAATTATTTGTCCATCCTACCCCTAAATCATTCACCCGCGCCACCTTTTCCTCTCCAGGCTAGACTTAGTTGACCACCTTGGAGATAGCTAAGGCGCGTCCTTTCATTTATCTGCCCTGGATCGGGGAAAGGTAGACACACAATCTCTTTTGTCTTGCCCGCCGGATGTCTGAAGGACGGTCGCGGTCGACCCCACCTTGGTTTGAATGCAAGCTAATCCTTCTCCCCCCCCATCTCTCACGTCTCTCTTTGATCTAAGAGATTACCCTGGTCAACGCACCGCGTGATACTCCAAGGTGCGGCTCAAGTCTACTCCACCCACGTGTAAGATAATGCTAAGCCTAGGACATTTCGGTGTCCGCCCACACTTTTCAGGCATATATATAAAGTTAACCAACTCAAATCACCCTCTCTTTCTCATTCGAGCTGAGCTATCGAGTCTGGACTATATCACTCATTCTTTCTCCAAGAGGAATACCTGGTGGTAAGCCGAACTTAATCACAAGTTCCATCTCAATTACTTTGTGCTATTTCCATTGGATTTTATCATGTGTATTTTGCTTAGTTCATTTATATTTAATTAGTGCATTGTGTATTTCTCACTGGCGTAAGTAGAAAACATAAACATGTGCTATGTATATATTTTAGTATTGCATTAATCTATTAATGCTACGTTGCTCAATTGACCATTGATGCAACCATGTATATATTTGTACACCTTATTTTATTTCCTTTATCTCGGTTGATCGCCTTGACGATTTTACTATCGCACTGACACTGCGTCTAGTGAAGAGATATGGATTATCCCCCCCCCCTTCTTTGTGTATTGAATTATCTCCCCTGTAGTCATTTCACTCTTACGAGAGTTGCGCCCTCTCCATTCAGGCGCGCTCCATTGTTCTCGACCCACGGTCATATGCAAACAAAGCGTCTCGGTCGCTGACCACCGCCCAACTCACCCCCCCCCTTTTTCTTTCTCTATCCACCTGTGTTGTTTATTCGAGATTATTATTTCCCCTTCTATGTACATTCTTATATTATTATTTCCCCTTTCATGTACATTTTTATATTGCTACTATCTGCCATCTATTTTCCAAATCCCATTTGTCATCATCTCCCCTTTATGCTCTAAAGCAATTTTACCAATCTGACGAATGCACCTCAGTGGAGGGCATCGATAAGATGCATGAGAGACATGTCCTAACTTGTCTTTGTTTATCCGCAGCCTCCCTCAGGTGTCTGCCTATTTATCGGATCACTTACCTGCCTTTTTGCCTACTGGCCTATCTATGTGCTTAGTGCTAACCAGCGCTGCACTTGCCTAGTTGCTATCAAGAATCACCTATTGCCTAGTTACTGGATCAACGATCCATTTACCTGCAGTTGTGCTTAGTGCTATTCAGCGCTGCATTTGCCTACTGAGATCTACCCAACTCTACTACTTGGCGCTATCGGCATTGCCCGCCTATTCGACAGCCCACCTGTCAAGCTATTAGGCGCGACGTCCCTATAGAGTCAGATCTGTGCGAGACGTCATAGCTACGCCAACCCTCTGCAACTCACTGGACATATCCTGTTACTCACACTGCCCACGGCAGATCAGCTCTGCCCGCAGCAACCTTGTGCCCACGGTATCCGGCCACCCGCCATACTGTGCCCACTACAGATACTAGAACTTGGGACTGAGACTCCACAAGAGCTATATCACCGGCGTCCCTCTACCCGCTAGAGCGCCACCTCCAGCTGCAGAACCTCAAGCCAGGACACCGCCAGCTGCGACATCAACAGGAATACCAGCTAAGTCAGAGGACAAAGTGACATATTCTCTTATTATGTGCAGGAGTGATGATTTAACATAGAATATACTAGAGATAAATGCAAACCCTCCCCCTTTTTATTATTATATGTATATTTATGTAAATAAATATCCTTTATTTTAACTTTTGTATCTATCTTTCATTGCTTTGTCTAGTTGCGTGTCTGCTCCCGATTCATATGCTGATAAGTGGGGTGTGATAGCATTAAAAATAATCATCCCCTAGACGTAAAACGTGCCAAACACGCGTCACATTTCCCCACCTGTCACACAAACAAGCAAAAATAGTTTTAAAAAGTTGCTAAAAAAGTATTGTTACTGCCCTTATTTCCTTAATAAATATACAGAAAATTATTTTTAAAAACTTACCTTCCTAATGTTTGGATGATTATTAATGCAGTTATCAGTAATTAAAGAGACAAGTTTTGGAGATGGTAATATGTCTTGATGAAGCAGCATATGCAGGAACTCAAAGCTCATCTCCCTGAACTTCCAAGCTCTAAATAGACAGGGATATGTAATATAAAGAAAATAAATATGCCTTTCTTACCTTTGGTAACGGTCAACATAAAATAAATTCACAATATTGAAAAGAAGAGTTTATGTTTTCTATACAAAACAATAACCTACAATTTTCCTTCTTTTATTAGCTCAAGGAGATCCTGTGTCAGTTTAATGAAGCTTCTGAAATTGAATCAAACAACAAAGCATGTATTTCTTTAGTCTGTCAGAAATGAATTTGAAAGCTTTTTTATGCCTTTTTGCTGTGAATAGATTTTAATATTAAAATGTAATTTAAAAAAAAAACGATATCTTTCATGGTAGTTCTTTTTGTTCATACAGAATTATTTAAACTGAGCAACATCTATTGTTTTGTTCTGTATTGTTGTTGTTGTTAGATATGTGATATAAAGATTTGTTAGATATGTGATATAAAGATTGGTGACCGGTCATTTCATCCCCGGTCACTTCATCCCCGGTCATTTCATCCTCTGGTCACTTCATCCCCTGGTCACTTCATCCCCGGTCATTTCATCCTCTGGTCACTTCATCTCCTGGTCACTTCATCCCCGGTCATTTCATCCCCAATTAAATATTTTATATATAAATATGATTATGTAGAATGCTTTTTGACATTTTATGACTTGTTACTAATTCGTTTATAGTGTTTCCTCTTCCACTTCGTTTTCTTAATGAGAAATCTTATAATATTTTGTAAATCTGGGTGTGTACTTAGCTATAGCGCTTCTATTGGATGTGGGGGTTGTAATATCATAATATTTTTCCGGATCGAAGGCCAAGGTTTGGTGGAAGTAGTAAAAAATCATTTGAGAGATAGAAGTGCGATTAGAATAATTATGATTATGCCGCGGATAACTTATCATCAAAGGCCAAGGTGTGGTGCAAGTAGTGGAAATCTTTTGAGAGATAGAAGTGCGATTACAATAATAATGACCATGCCGCTGATAACTTATCATCAAAGGCCAAATTGTGGTGGAAGTAGTGGAAATATTTTTGAGAGATAGAATTGTGATTACAATAATTATGACTGTGCCGCTGATAACTTATCATCAAATACCAAGCTGTGGTGAAAGTTCGACCATGTTTCACTTTATTTTATTTTTCAATCGCTCTTTCTGGAAAATGGGCGGTTTTATTTTTTTTCTAATAAAGGCGGGGTTCACCCATCCTCGGGATATCATGTTGCCTGTATAAGTTTTGCTTTAATTCCTTTTAAACATTAACGTGTTTCAATTTTGTCATTTAAATAAAAAATGAATACATTAAATATTGCTCATTTCATGATTTTTTAAATTACAATTTGTTAGATAAAAATGATCAGATGATGAAAATATCAGGGGATGAAATGACCGGGGATGAAGTGACCAGGGGATGAAGTGACCAGGGGATAAAATGACCGGGGATGAAGTGACCAGGAGATGAAGTGACAAGGGGATGAAATGACCGGGGATGAAATGACCGGGGATGAAGTGACCAGGGATGAAGTGACCGGGGATGAAGTGACCGGAGATGAAATGACCGGGAACCATTAAGATTATGCTCCTGTAGTCCATGTGTAAAGAAAAGACTTTGATTTAGCTCAAATTTCCTTTAGATTCTAAAATAAGAAAATTAGTCTGAATGTCCAAAGCATACACCATGATACATTGCTGGTAAAATGAAACACAGACAATGACTTCACTCCATGAGGAGCAGAGGCAAACTAGTTATACTCAGTCATTAGTCTCGATTTTCCATTCCTTAGGAGCTTTTGAGGTTATCTTTATACTACTCATGCTTGAGCCATTGAGAATACCTTCCATTGCACAACTCCCCTTCAATGACTCATTTCAAAGTTGTGACCATTTTGCTATGGCATGGATAATATTCACATTTGTAGGTTTTCACAGTTTAGTACATTGTCTACCCAATTTTTCGTACAGCTTTGTTAATATCCTTGACCTTTCTTGTTCTTGGAAACTGACAAAGTTCTCAGTAGCATGAGCAACACAAAGTTTACCTCATCATCTAGAATATTTATTGCAGACAATAGAAAATAATCAAATGCTTGAGTTAAATCTATGAATGTAGTGCAACAACACAAGATCTACCTCACTATCTAGAATTTATTGTAGTCAATAGAAACTAATCCAATGCTTGAGTTAATCTATGAAAGTAGTGCATAAACACAAGAGGATGTAACAGAACTGTGTTTAGCATTTTGATTTGGCCTATATGTCAGTACTAACACATTTTGTTTCATATGACAAAGAATTTGCTATTCATTTATTATTTTGTGGGCCTAGTATGAAAAAAAATATTTCTTTTTGAAATTGGCCAGTGTGTTCATTATTGTCTTACTGTTTGGCCAGCTCATTGTTGTGATTTTCAAACTCTACTCCTGACTGCAGTTCCTCAAAAATGGTACTGTCATTACCACAGGACACTGAGCCTTCCCTCAGAAACTTTGTTGCTGATTCAATCACTTCATCTGAAGTCTGTAAATATTAAACACATTATTATAATGAACTAATTTCTGTTTTCCAATTATCACAAACTCAGGCCTGAAAATTTTTCAACAAGCAAAATAAAAAAAAATACATTAAAAAAAACCCCACTCAGATGAAGGGGACTAATTCAGCTTATACCAGCAATTCAGTACATAAGCAAAATATAAAAAAATACTTAAAAAAAAAACACAAAGTGAATAGATTACTTTGGACCAGTCATGTAATTCAATTTGTAATAAGCCTCAGATGAAGGGGACTAACTCAGCTTCTACCAGTACACATTATTTCCACCATACCCAATCTTGGATTAAGCTGAAATTTCACACAATTATTTTTTTTACCTGACAACACAAGAACAAATTTAAAAAAATGACCAATTAGTTAATTAACTATTGGTTAATAATTATTTTGCTTGGTATCTTCAACAAGGGAAAGAAATAATACTTGACATGTGGTGGTATAAGTTGAATTAGTCCCCTAGAGGACTCTTGAGCCCTGAGTGAACATTTGTTTAAAATGCATTTAAAACATGATCCTTCAAACATTCACCAAGATATCCCTTTCTTCCCTTCCCCTGCTCAGGTACAACAAAACAGTGTAGCTCTATATATAGATCCAATCTGCAAAGCTAACAACTAAGAAATGGTTGCATCTGCTGAAGTATATGTCAGAGGCATAATGAGCAAAATGTGCGCCCAGGACAAGGTACATTTTTCCATGAACATTACATAGAAATATAGGCTGTGTGTGGCACCCTGCCTCCCTCGCCCCCCCTGAGTTCGGCGCCTGGGGCATTGTACCCCTTGCCCCCATCACTATGCCCTCTGGAACATGTACATATGTTTCGAAATCAAAGTGTATTATAAATATTGTCAACTATTTCTAAGTTTCAAAAAATATATAACTAATTGTCACTGCGTTATTTTATAAATGTCACTGTGTGATTTTATATGTTATGAATGTGGCTGTGGTTATCAATGTAGGCGTGGTAGTGACATTGGGTTCTTGTTACAAATCACTGAATAATGAAATGACGCTGGGTGTAGCAGACACAATAAGTAGTTTAATATAACACCACATAGTGAATACACCATACAATTCGACCCAGGAATGGTCAGTATTAATCCAACAGTAATATACGAATATCACAACTTAGTACTTATTCTATAACCAACTACTTTAAACATCTAACTCTACAGCTTATATCTTAAGTGACTCAATACAAGTGCTTGCTACAAGATCTCTATGTGGACTGACTGCCTTTAACTCTCTGGTTCACCTAAGGTCAAAAGTGTTCACCTTAGTGCAACATGGGTTGTGAATAAGATTCACAATATGGAATTAACATACACAATACAGAATTAGGGTTTCTACTCTATGGCACCAACTTTGAGGTGGTGACATTACCTATCACCCCCCTTTTGAAAAAAATTTTGAAGAAATTTTTTTCAGCTTGACGACATAATTATCATAAGTAGGATCAATTGGAATTCTTGGGGTCTATGAAATGTACAATTGCAGAGTTCAAATAGAACTACAAACTTGCAATAAAATATACAATATGACAGTATTACACTAAATATTTGCTAAATCAAAAAAAATTCATACAAGGGCAAAATTCTCTAATCCATCATATTCTTGTAAGGCAATTCAAATAATTCTCTGAGTCAAATACTTAACATCCCAAATAATTCTTTATATGTAGTTCTAATATATACATCAATGTTCAAATGTGTTCAATATTTACAAGTCTTTTTCATAATAATATGTGCAAAGTGTGACAAAAATTTCAATGACAATCTCCTATGTCACAATGTGAAAAATTAATACAAGTTTTTATTCACAATATCTATTTATAAAAAAATCTTTGACACTATAGACATGTTAGAAGTCTGGTTTTTTAACACCAATAGTACAATATGTACAAATCATGTAGAAAATGTTACAAGTAAGTCTCAATATGTAAGTGATAAGTATAGAAAAATTCAAAATATGTGTCAAAATTCAACATCAAATTGATTAATGATCATTGTTACAAATTCAATGTATCTGTTTACTTCAATATGAGGTTTGACATCTCCATAAAAAATTATTGTGCATTAATATTACACAAGTAAATATGTATGATTCAAGTATCAAAATATTGGATCAAAAGTATGAACATCAAATCAAAATAAATATCTTTCATGGTGCTTGTTGCATGCACCTTATGTTTCAATTAAGTATTTCTCCATATGACAGTTCAAATAATTTGTAGCTAGTAATGGCAAAACTTTAATGTTACATTGTTTATCAAATAATTATTGTGTACAAAGTTCAAAAAACTCTTTTGTCAAAAAAGATTCAACTGAGAAAATGTGTCAGTTGTGATACAATCTTTGAGTTTACATTAATTTGTTCAAGCATATATATACAAGCATAACATCATAATGGTTTAGTTGTATTTATTTTAATCTGTTGTGAAAAAAAATGCAAGTCCAATTTAAAAAATAATATCAAGTGTCTCTTTCAGTACTTGAAATATCAAAAAGTTTGTACAACAATCTTCTTGTTGACATCAATGATTGTTACAAAAATATAGTCCATAAGAATAGTTTGGCAAAAATGTTTTCAAAAAAATACAAGTGTATGTCAATATTTCATTACACTAATTGATATTGAATAAATAAGTTACATTATGAATCAATCTTCTTTTTCAATAGTATTGAAAAATGTGACTAAGTTATATAATTGTGATAAATGACATAGTAAAAAAATTGCAATCTTGTTTACAATAGCTGTAGAAAAAAAAATTGTCACAGTTGTTCTCAATACAATGAGAAAAATAATGTTTACATTGCATGGAAAAAATTAAGCTAGGTACTGAATAAGTTGGGAAAAAAATTCAATGTTTGTTTACATTGTTGAGTACAAAAATGTTATTCTTGTTGACAAAAGAATGTGAAAAAAATGTAGGTTACAATGAAGTAATCAAATTCCAAAGTTTGTTTACAAATAGAGTTTTTAAAAAAAATGAAGTCTTAGTTCTAGTTCAATGTTTACAAATAGTACTCAATGTTTACAAAATAATTCTCAATGTTCACAGAATAATGCTCAATGTTTACAGAATAATGCTCATAGTTGGTTGTAAAACTAATTGTGTTTACTTTAAGGTGTGAATCTTAAATCTTTGAACCTTAGCAATTGTGACTTTAATTCTATGACCTTGAATTTATGCTAGCTTTAAAGTGCATTACTCTAATATATCTTCCTTGAAATAAAGTATTATCCAATGAATTGACAATTTTGTTACAATCTCTTTGTGTCTTCAAATAGACTATAGCTATTTTGTTTGATTTGTCTTCACTTATTTTGATGTCTACCCATTTTACAAAAGCTGTGTTGTTAAAATAATTCATAATAGTTTGCCATCTAGTATTTCTTGAAAGATTTTCAACTTTAACTATATGATGTGTATAATTATTTGTTTTGTTTGCTGCTTTGGTTCTGTTTGTTTGATGTGATCTACTGTTAGTTGGACTGTAGCTTTGCCATGTTCTTCTGTTATATTGTTGTTGATAGGATCTATTATAGTTAGGACTGAAACTCTGGAAAGTTCTGTTATCTCTTCCATATTTATGGTTTCTATTTACATATTGCTGTTTTTCTGATGCCATTCTCTTTCTGCACTCTGCTTTGGTGTGACCCAATATGCCACAGAAAAAACATTGTATGCTCTTGGCATATTTAAATTTATTTGTAGTTCTTGGATGGTTTTCTGTCACTGTTGCAGCTACATTGTACAATTCCCTTTTGTCAATGGTGATGTTTGGGTGGGAGTCCTTGTATGTTGTTAAGTTTGATATCAATTCAGCTTCATTTTTTATTTTTCTCTCCTTCAGGAATGAGAATGCTGCATCTGTAACATTTGTTAACACATTTTCAATGAGAAAGAAATCTAATATCTGTTTGGGGTCATCTAAGTTGCAGTTTGCGAGTTGTAGCCACTTTGTCATGTTCTGGCGCATGTCATGTATTGTTCTTTTTAAATCTGCATTCTTTGCTAGTTTTATTTCCCTAAAAAGTTTTCGATAGTGTTCCTCTGTCTTGCCAAAATGTTCAATTAGTCTTTGTTTCACTGTGTTGTAGTCTTTTCTTTGCTCCATAGTTAGTGTGTCGATGATGTTTAGTGGTTCACCTCTTAGGTTAGCTAGAAGTTGTTGAGCCATTTGTGCACTATTCATATTTGCTGTTTGACAGATATATTCAAATTGAATAATGAAATTCTCTAATGTGTCTTCTTTTGGATCAAAGTTCCTAAATTTGCTGTGATACTGATGGTGAGATGAAGTTTGATTTGCTGAATTGTCTTTATTTTCTTTTGCTAGTTTGGCCATTTTTTCTTCATGTTCTTTTAATTTTATTTCATGCTGGCGTTCTTTTTCTTTCTCTAGGTTTTCTTGTTCTTTCTCTCTCAGTCTTCTTTCATGTAGCCTTTCTTCCCGTTGCTTGTCTTTTTCTACTCTAATTCTATCTATTTCAATTTTAATGAATGCAGCTCTATCATCTTCTTTTAACTTTAGTTTATCCACTATCTCTATTAGTTTTTCATACTCAGCCATTTTCAAAGATTCAAATTAGTAATATAGTTTAGTAATAGATATGTGTACACTAGGTAGTTGTAAATGAATATTGTACGATAAATAATTATTATAGCTCAAATAGTAATTGCAGGTAATAGTAGATATATATTTTGTGCGAAACAATTGAGGTTATGAGGTATCTTAAGTTATTCTTGGTACTTTGTCTAGTTCATAATGTAATACTTTACTGATCAATTATGTGATTATGTATTTCTAGTATCTCCACTTGCAATGTAAAAGTTTATTGCAACAAATAATTCACAATTATGTGAGCCTTATTAGTCTGGTAAATAGTGATCAATGTATCAATAGTATCAAAATAGTTCAATGTTCTCAAAGTATATATTATATACAATCAATCTTGTCACAATCTCAAATCAAAATATATCCCATAGTGTATCAAGTGTGTAGTGTAGTGTTGATAATAATAAAAAATAGGTTGAAATAAGAAGTAAAATAAATATATATATTAATAAGTAATTAGACAAACATAAATACACTATAGATACTAAACAGTCTGCTTTAAAGAGACATTACAAGATAGTAGAAATAGTAGACAAAAGAATTACAATGAGAAATAACTATGACGCAAAAGAAAATTCAACAGATGTAAACAAGACAATATCAATACAAGAGTTTAACAATATGATAGATACTTGACGAATACAAACTTAACTAGTACAGCTATACGATCAAGTATTTACTTTATCTAAAGAGTCCCTACCAATACCTGGATGCTTACTTGAAAAAAATATAAATGCTTAGACTCAATAGATAATTAAATTTAGTCCCTAAAGGTCAAATGTATATATAAATACAAATGTAAACAATGAAGAAAATTGTGGTGTAGTTCAAGAGAACTAATCAATACTGATAATACTAAGGGTAATTAAAGTTACTTCCCTTAAATATTCACTTGATGCTTGACTTGTACATAAAGTTCCGGTGATGCTCCACATAAAATATGTCCACAGTACAGTTCATAAGTAATCCACTTGCTAAATCCGCAGCACAACGGTACAGTTCATAAGTAATCCACTTGTTAAATCCACAGCACAATGGTACAGTTCATAAGTAATCCACTTGTTAAATCCACAGTACAATGTTACAGTTCATAAGTAATCCACTTGCTAAATCCACAGCACAATGGTACAGTTCATAAGTAATCCACTTGTTAAATCCACAGTACAATGTTACAGTTCATAAATAATCCACTTGTTAAATCCACAGTACAATAGTAAAAGATATGGTACTTAAGTTCTTGAAAAATAGTAATCCAATAAATACTTCAGATGTTTGACAGGTAATCCAATAAATAATTCATGTGCTTGATAGGTAATCCACTGTTTCGTACAGTTGCTGAAACAAATATACATAACTAAAATGACCTTAGGTAGTGACGACAAGAGAGGTCTAAGAGTGTGAGCGCTCTCTTATTAAATGTGCTGTTAGACAGCGACAATAGGAGTGTGTCATTAGAATTATGACGAGCACTCGATGTAGATGATTCTTGAATATGTCAGCTACTTCGACTGACCATATATCAGCTGTCTTCAAGCGATGACTTGAATGACTTGTAGTACTATATTTTCACCCACACCGGTTGTAGTATCACGGTTGTCTAGTTTCACCCACACAGACTGTAAAATCAGGGTTGTCTAGTTTCACCCACACAGGTTGTAAGATCAGGGTTGTCTAGTTTCGTCCACGCAGGTTGTCTCAGCATATCATGTTAAAGTGACTTTGAACAATGCTGTCATAAATGTCGTTTTCGGCCGCTTCTGACACCATAAATGTCACTGCGTTATTTTATAAATGTCACTGTGTGATTTTATATGTTATGAATGTGGCTGTGGTTATCAATGTAGGCGTGGTAGTGACATTGGGTTCTTGTTACAAATCACTGAATAATGAAATGACGCTGGGTGTAGCAGACACAATAAGTAGTTTAATATAACACCACATAGTGAATACACCATACAATTCGACCCAGGAATGGTCAGTATTAATCCAACAGTAATATACGAATATCACAACTTAGTACTTATTCTATAACCAACTACTTTAAACATCTAACTCTACAGCTTATATCTTAAGTGACTCAATACAAGTGCTTGCTACAAGATCTCTATGTGGACTGACTGCCTTTAACTCTCTGGTTCACCTAAGGTCAAAAGTGTTCACCTTAGTGCAACATGGGTTGTGAATAAGATTCACAATATGGAATTAACATACACAATACAGAATTAGGGTTTCTACTCTATGGCACCAACTTTGAGGTGGTGACACTAATGGAATTTAAGATTAGAGATTTTACAAAATATACTTTTTGACTATGTCATTAGGATAATGTGTAGTACTGTAATATCTATAGAACAATGTGTAGAACTTACTTTAAAAGTTATGGCAAATGTTTCCATGTTTTTATAAGCGTTTAAAATATTTTTGATTACTTTTAGGATGCTGGGCTTATTAGATTGGTCAACTTGAAATAAAGCTGGCAACAACATGGACATTACTGACCAGTCTTTTTTGCTTCCCATTCTTTCAAGTGCATATAGACTGCCCTATTGAAAAATAAATTAATCTCATCACTATGATTTGTTAATCAGTATCCATCATGAAGAAAAGTCCAAATGTTGCACTCAGCCGGATCCAAAGCAGATAATCTTATCTTCCCTTATACCTTTAACCTATGTGGTTCTATGTCCTTGTCCATCAAGTTCTTGACTAGTAGTGGGACATATGGAACATAGGAATATGGACAACACTTGAAGACATGACACAGGCTTTTCTGAGCAGCTTTCCTCACCTAAATGACACAAACACAGTCAAACAAATCAATTCAACTTCATACTATAGACAATTGTTAGAATGGTATTTATTTATTTCTCTTCAAACTATTTAAATAACTTACAAATTGTTAGATAATTAATATTTTCAAGCCTTGATTACAAAGAATGAGTTTGGTGAGAAGCTGACAATTAAGCCAAACAATCCAAACAAAATAATAATGCTATTTAAAAAAAAAAAAAACCAATACATAGACATGAGAGAATATAATCACATCAGAAAATTTAGTAAAGCGTCAAAAGGACAAGATTTAGTTTTAGATTTTATGGCACATTTGCACAATTTAGGGGAGACCATTTGTTATAGAAGGCCTTAACACTGACACATCATACAGACACGTGATGTGGCATCGAGCTATTGGTCTTAACTGCCCACAGGGTGCGACATTGCAGGCCAGTGTTCAGGCCATCTATATTGCTTGGTCTCAATTTAGGTCATGTCGTCCCCTTCAGAAGGACAAACTGCTCTTTCCAGCAAACTGCTATCTTCAGCTATCATCACAAAAAGTGGAGAGAATTTCATCAAATTTTTCATAGCTAGCAAAGCAAGTAAGATTGCACATTAAAAGATAAAGATAGTGGATACTATTTATTGAACAAAATGCATAGTTAATGTGAGGAGAAGTTTCAATGTTGTCAAACTTGAAACACAAGGCTCATTGTAATCACAGCCCATTTAAATCTGCTGTTATCTTTTTAATTCTTTAAGCTATTAACTGAATCATAAATACAGTCACAAGAGTCAAGTATAATTGAATTCAGAGGGTGCACTCCTAAATATTCGACAGTAAATGCAGGACAAATAAATTGGGGGAGGGGGAGTCTACTGCAGTAGCGTGATTAACATACATTGTAAAAGCAAGGTCCTAAAGAATAAGGGGAAAAGTAACTTCTCTATAACAAGTAAGGGAACAAACCTATTCTCACAGTTTTAAGTCTGATTAATACATACCTTCTTTCAAAAACAAGACATATTATTTACTAACATTATTCTAGTCACTTCAACTGATATAACTCAATTTCTTGTAACCTTGAGGCATAAGTTCAGCTTCTTACCGTCTTGTAACGGCTGACTGACAGCTCCAACAAATCTTTCAAAATATCCAAATGTCTAAATGTTAACTCAAAATTACTGCGGTTCAACATTTTTAACTGCCAGAAGAAATGAATAAGATATAGTTTTAATCTACAGCAAAATACAATCATGAGCCTCTTATAATAAATATTCTGTAAAAGGAGTAACAGTTAATTGATACATTAAAACCTTTTTGACTTGTATTATCAATGTTACACCCAGCTGCCAAACCCAAGAACCTCATGTAAACAACTGCAGCTACACCAAAGGTTGCCAAGAAACCAGCAGCAATAAAAAAAAAATATAAAGCCACAAAGAAAGAGCAGCTCCCAAAAAATAAATTCTTTCTTTTCACCTTAAAAAAAAAAAGTCATTTCAGGGCCACCTTCTAAAAAATATTGGAGAAGACATAAAGAAATTGGATCATTGATAGTCATTCCTACAATGTGTGTCATCAGTACATTGTTGACCTTAATACATTTTATATTGATAGCATGACTTGAGTATGTGTGACAAGTAATAAGAAGTCTGGCTAGCCAGCAATATCAACATGTCTTGGCTAGCCAGCAATATCAACATGTCTTAGCTAGCCAGCAACATGTCTTGGCTAGCCAGGAATATAAAGTTTTGGCAATATCAACAAGTCTCGCAAAAAAGTGTATTACCTTTGTTTTTTTTTGTTTGTTTTTTATATGTTTCAGACTTTCCTTTGGGAAGGAAGATTATTAGGCAGAGCGCATGAGATGACAGAGCAGCATGAGATGGCAGATGGTAGGGTTAAACCTCATGATGACAGTCCAAAGTGCAAAGCCTACTAGTAAGCTTACATTATCTTAATGTTATAGAATTCAGAATAATTTTAATGGTAATAGCAATATTTCTTCAAAGAAGGTCAAGAGATATTATAATTGGTGGTGTGTAGCTTTGAATATCACATTATAAGGTGCTGGTCAATTATTGAACCTGTAATAAGAACCAAGTGCTAATTGCAAGTCTACTGACCTCATGAAATTGGTGAACTTCTTCAATTAGCAATGCACGCATACACTTTCCATCTGGTAACAACTTTGTGCAAAGAAAGAAAATTAGAACATTAAAAAATGTATTAATAAGAAAACTGGTCTAATCATTTCTAAGACTTAGGAAATAATAATTATTAACAATAACATCAAAACAATCTCTATAACATACACACAAAAACTAGATGCACATAAAAAAATACCATTAAGCTTTTTTTTTTACAAAGGTTTTACAACTGGCTTTGTTTTCAACAGTAACAAAAATTGTCATTTTGTTTTAGTACCTGACTCTCAAATAATATTTTCACAAAACCAAAACATTGCCACCTGCTGAATCTCAAAACATCTTTATAATGTTGTGTTACATATTGATAGATCTGCACAGAGATAGAATATTAGAACATCTTCATCCTAACACACAATAACTATATTGATCAAAAGAATTCTAACATAAACTATCAAGTTTATAAAGAAATGTTTTTACTATTTAGCAACAAGCTCAATAAAGTTACCATTTAAAAATGATTCTACTTAAGTTTGAAATTTTTACAGTTTATAAAAAGACATTTCTCTTTCACAAGTAAGATATTTTTCAGATAGTTCTGTCTCATTCTGAAGATGCATACAACCAGGTCCCTTCTTCTATGTCAGTTAAAGCAAGTTGTCACCTAAGCAAGTCTTTAAAGCGCTTCCATGGGGCACTTCTGTTACACTGACCACTTTTCTGCTCACCAAAAAAGACTGCTTTTCTTTACAGTGTAACTGTCGGACTATAAGAACTCCCTCTATACTGTCCATACCAGCGTTTGCAAGGACAAAGCTGTTTGTAGTGAGTTCTAAATATTTGAATGTTCAATCTTTATAGTAGGGAGAATTTTCTAGGATAACAAATAACATAGCACAAGTACCAAGTGATTTTTTTTAAAGTTGAACTTACATTAATGATAAGGAACAAACATTTGGTATCATCCTCTCTTGCTACATTCATGTACTCTGTATAGACCATGAAATATAGAGAAAGGTAATACATTATTCTCCATAGTTGTAGAGATTTACTAGAACACATTCACGTACTTTCTGGACTTTTTTGTTGTGCTGGTCACATGACACCAAAAGATAGATTTTATAAAAATGCAACATTCAATTCTCTAGCATTATAAATCAAGATATTATTTATATGACTGACTAGCATTCATTAGCATCATAAATATAAATAGTTATTTTTTTTTGTCATTTAGACAAGATTTTTCTATTTTGTTAACTTTTCCTCACTAAAACTTGAAATAGCATCCACAATGAACTTCACTGATAGATTCAGAGAACCCATTAACATTTGGTTGATGTGCTGTATTTTGTGGCCAAGAAATATATTATATAAACAAGCAAAATACAAAAAAAATTTTTTTTGTTAAACAATGCTTATATTAAGGGTAGTTGTATTAATTAGTTTGGATCAGTCATGAAATTAAATTTGAAATAAATCTAGACTAACAATAATAAATCTGTGCCATTAGAAATATTTTTACCAATTATTTTTGTTTAGAGCAATTTCATGCTTTTAGCTTTCTAAATGCACTGTGATCCAAAAACTTGCCTGGACCAGTTGGTAAGGGGTGGGGTGAGATAAAGAGGGAATCTGGGGCATCACTTTTAAATGCATTTCTATAAATAAAAAAAAAGTTGAACGAGCTGAATTCGAACTCACAGGCTTCTCAAGCTTCTAAATCCAACATGGTAACTACTCTGCTTATGAAAAGCTTATGAGCTTATGGAAGACTGTATAGATATCTATTGTTTCCATAGTCTTGTCATATTACATGTTTGTGTTCACTGAGACGATGGCCTATAAAGGGGACTAGTTCAGCTTATACCACCATTTTGGTTAAGTACATTTTCTTTCCCTTGTCGAGATACCAAACAAAATAATTAACAAGCTTTTTAACAGACATACAGACAGAGTGAGTTGATACAAGCTTTGTAATTAAATGTTTCTTTATAGCCCTTCATGTATTTATAATTATGTCACAGAGGACGAAACATTTTATTTCCCTATTAAGTATATCCTTTTGCCTATTCCACTCTTCAAGCAATCTGGTGCTCTTAGGCATTATCTCTACATAACAAGATACGAATCTATAATACAAATGTTAAATTTGTCCTTCTATATGGTTCAGAGAGAGGAGAGTCACTGAAACAAATATGGTAAAGCTCCAGACTTTTGTTAACCTATGCAGATATTAGGAATTAGGTGGCAAGAAAAGATATCAAAAAGCGAAAGTGGAGCAGGATAGGACACTCCCTGCGAAAACCAGCTACCAATGTTGCAAGGCAGACACTTGATTGGAATTTGCAAGGAAAGAGGAAAGTGGGCAGACCCAAGCAAACCTGGAAGAGGTCAGTCATCAGTGAAGCTTAGGGTACTGGAATGACATGATGAAAACTGCTCAGAAGAGTTTGGTGGAGAGGTGTGGTTGTGGCTCTATGCTCCCCTGGGAGTGCACAGGATTAAGTCAAGTAAGTCAAGTATATCCTTGTGACAAGTCAAAAACTCGCTGTCAGAGTCACTCTAAATTATCACAGCATTAATTATTATTTTTCATTATTTATTTATTTTATTTTAATTATTTCCCCATCCTACCCCTAAATTATTCACCCGCCACACCTTTCCGCTCCAGGCTAGACTTAGTTGACCACATTGGAGATAGTTAAGGCGCGTCCTTTCATTTATCTTCCCTTGGCCGGGGCAAAGATACACGCGGACTCTTTGATCTTATCGGCAGGATGTCTGACAGCCGCAGTGGACACCACCTTGTGTGGAATGCAAGTCACTCCTCCCCCCCACCCCCTTTCTCTTATGTCTCTCTTTGATCTAGGAGACCACGAGGACAAACACGCCCATTGACCTCCAAATGTGCGAATCCCATCTCTTGTCGGACTTCACCCACGTGTAAGATAATTCTAAGCCTAGGACATTTCCTGTGTCCGCCCACACTTTCCAGGCTTATATAAAGTAAACCAACTCAAATCAGACTCTCTTTCATTCTCATTCAAGCTGAGCTATCGAGTCTGGACTATATCATTTATTCTCCCTCCTAGAGGAATACCTGGTGGTAAGCCAAACTTAATCACAAGTTCCATCTTAATTACTCTGTGTATATTTCCATTGGATATTATCATGTGTAGTTTATTATTTCATTTATATTTAATTAGTGCATTGTGTATTTCTCACTGGCGTAAGTAGAAAACATGAACATGGCTAATGTATATTTTATGTATTGCATTAATCTATTAATGCTACGTTGCTCAATTGATCGTTGATGCAACCATGTATATATTTGTACATCTTATTTTATTTCCTTTATCTCGGTTGACCGCCTTGATAATTTTACTAGCGCACTAATACTGCGCTTAGAAAGGAGATATGAGTTATCTCCCCTGTATTGAATTTTCTCCCCTTTACTCATTTTACTCTAAGGAGAGTTGCGCCGCTTGAACGGACACCCTCTCCATTCAAGCGCCCCATTGTTCTCGACCCACGGTCATATGTAAACAAATCGTCTGGGTCGCTGACCCCCGCCCATTTCCCCCCCCCTTCTTTCTCTATCCACCTGTGTTGTTTATTTGAGATTATTATTTCCCCTTCTGTGTACATTTTTATATTATTATTTCCCCTTTTATGTACATTTCTATATTGCTACTATCTGCCATCTATTTTCCCAAATCACATTTGTCATCATCTCCACATTGTGCTCTAAAGCGATTTCACCAATCTGACGAATGCACCTCAGTCGAGGGCATCGATAAGATGCATGAGAGACATGTCCTAACTTGTCTTTATTTATCCGCAGCCTCCCTCAGGTGTCTGCCTATTTATTTGCTATTTGTCGCTTAGTGTCTACTCGACACTACTCAACTATTTGCTGTTGCTGTTCAGTGTCTACACGACACTACTCAACTCTACTACTTGGCGCTATCGGCATTGCCCGCCTATTCGACAGCCCACCGGTCATCTTATTAGGTGCGACGTCCCTATGGACTCAGGTCTGTGCGAGACGTCATAGCTACGCCAACCCTCTGCAACTCACTGGACATATCCTGTCAACTACGCTGCCCACGGCAGATCAGCTCTGCCCACAGTAACCTTGTGCCCACGGTAGCCGGCCACCCGCCCTACTGTGCCCACTACAGATATTAGATTTTGGGGATTGAGACTCCACAAGAACTATATCACCGGCGTCCCTCCATCCGCTAGAGCGCCACCTCCAGCTGCAGAACCTTAAGCCAGGACACAGCCAGCTGCGACGTCAACAGGAATACCAGCTAAGTCAGAGGACAAAGTGACATACTCTCTTATTAAATGCACGAGTGATGATTAAATCTAGTATTCTCTAGAGATAGATGCAACCCCCCCCCCCTTTTTCATTCTTATATGTATATTTATGTAAATAAATATTCTTTTATTTTAACTTTTGTATCTATCTTTCATTGCTTTGTCTCGTTGCGTGTCTGCTCCCGATTCATATGCTGATAGGTTGGTGTGTGATAGCTTTAAAAATAATCATCCCCTAGACATTAAACGCGCCAAATACACATCACATTTCCCCACCTGTCACAATCCTCAAGACATTGCTTGAATTTTCATAATGGAGGCCAATATCTGAAATAACTATCTTTTCTATGTATCAAGTGTACATAGTACCAAACACTTTCATATGTTTTTTTTAATTTTAAAATGTCAATAGTTTTCCTGCTTTTCAGCAAATATATAAATTAAAGACATTACTTCAAAAGAGAAGATAATAATGTATTTGTTATACAAAGTAATATCATTAGGAGGGAAGCTTTAAACAATCATTCTTATACAAGAGAGCACCTAGTTTTGTATCAGTATTAAAACTTAATATATCATCATATGATGTAAAGAAACACTCAAAAAGACTTACTCAACAAATCATGCATTGTATCATGTACTAAGGCTCTTACATTTTTTCCATCAGCAGTTAGCACTGTGAGATCCAAAATATAATATGTGATCTACATTGATAAATAATACATATAGCAAAGAGTTTAATTATATCATAGAACGAATATAGTAGGAGCAAGTACTCAGCCTACAAAAATCAAGCCGTGGTTCTCTCCACCCTTCTATATGGATCTGAGACATGGTTACTATAGAGAAAGAAAACAAGACTACTTGAACAAAGACTACTTGAGCGCTTTCACCAAAGATGTTTGTGCACCATCATGGACATACGGTGGCAAGACCTCATTACAAAAATTGGTGTCCTTGCGAACACCGGTATGGACAGTATAGAGGGACTTTTTATGGTTCAACAGTTACGCTGGACAGGGCACGTATCCCATATGGGTGCCAAACATATGCCAAAAGCAGTCTTTTTTGGTAAGCTAAAAGGTGATTGAGGTAACAGAAGTGCCCCACGGAAACACTTTAAAGATCAACTTATGAGCCAACTTGCTTTAGCTGACATAAAAAAAAAGAGCACTGGTTGCATGCGGCTTCGAAACTCACAAAGGCCAAGGGATACACACTTGAGACCAAAAGAAAATTCGCTGCCTAGGACAGACGCAGATGGCGAAAAGAAAATCTTAACCCTGGATGTGGTATATTTTTTGCAATTCATTTTAAGTGAACTGGAGGTACAATGTAGTTCACTGTTACTATGAGACAAGTTGTAATGTCAGTCAAGCTGCTTAATGTATTAAAATGTGTATAATTTGTGTATGTGATTTTAATTGAAGTAAACTTGTTTTTCATTGGAATAACCTTATTTTCTGAGAGTGATGTTGAAGGCATAGAACTTAATTTCAAACAAGAAGTTACTTCAGTATTTTGCTAAGAACTCACAAATGCGTGAATTTAGAGACAACAATAGCTTAAATAACAAATATCACAATTCTTAAAAACAGCAGACAATTGTCTCAATGACAATTTTGTCCCCACAATAATTATAACTCCCAAAAATTTTTTTGATTAAAATATAGTTTTGACAGCTAGAGAGATTCTTTAAAATTTATTTTGAAGTGATGGTTATGACTTGTATTCATGTCTCATACCCCAGAATTCACCTCTTTTAAACGTGCCACACTTATAGTACATCAGTCTAAAAAAATCTCATTTATTCATTCTTTATCATACTGCTTTCGTAAAGTTTTAAAATGTAATGACTTTTTATTGTCTGTCTGGCAACTAGTTATACATATTTAAGAAGTGTAACCAAACAAAATGCACATTACTGAACTGTAAATATACACAATAAAGAGTTGATTTCTTTAACTACTCATTCATTCCATATACTAAAAATCCCTCTTCATAAGTGTGAGCAGGTCAGGCAGGCGCGAGTGGATAGAGAGAGAGGACCTATTCTCTGCTGCTCAACATTAAAATTTACCAACAGTAGGCAGATGTTTGCGCTACTGGGTGGGCTCATCTGTGACAGTCTACGACCAAGGGGCTAGAGTCACCTAAGTAACCAGACATACTTAACTAAACTAAATGGAAACAAGATAACAAACTTTAGTTTAGTATAAATAAACAAAATGAAACTTTATTTACATGGAATCAAATAATAATAAAATATAATATATACACTAACCACTATAAACTACCCTCTAAATCTACACCACTACAAACACTAACAAACTAACTAACACAAACTGATCAAACCAACTATCTAACAAAATCACTACAACTACTACACTAGACCTAGATCTACACAAACACACTACAATAAATTAGTCTAGATCTACAATATCCTACTATTTCACTCATAACACTAACACTAAAATCACTAAAACAAGAATATCTTATCCTTAGGCTCAGTACCTTACTATTCACTAAGAACAGAACTGAGAAACAGACTATAAATATAACTAAGTTTACTAAGGCGATAATAAAGAAACAAAATAACACTAGATCCTAGATTCCCTAGAATTAGAATAGATCTAACAACAGCAGTTATAAACAAGAGCTAGATCTATAAGCAGTAATATTCAGCAGCTAAAAGCAGCAGTTAAAAGCAGTAACACAGCAGTTACACAGCAGTAATAATAGCCTGCAAAACATAAATGCAAAACTATATTAGATCTATATTCTATTAGGACTGATGGACGCCGCCATATTCCGTACAGTATGTTGCCAACTATTATGACAAATAGTCCAAGTAGAAAATAAAATAACTACCTTACACATAGTATAGATCTAGTAAAAAAATATAAAATATTTCTACACTTACAGGCCGTCCCAGGTACAGGAATAAAAATATAATTAGACAGACCACAAAGATATTCAGCTGTCACACAGACAAATATGGTACTGACCACTGGTCAACTGTACACTGAACTGTTTTAAAACAGCGTGGCATCACTTTTTATACACAAAAAGCGGAAGTACAAATAATAAGTTTGGCACTAGCCTATAAAAATAAAATATATAAAAATATAGCTCTGGGAGCGCAAGCTCACATAAGTAAAGAAAACAACAACAACAATTTCATAAAAACTAGAGCTAATAATAAATCCATCTTTTTAACTCTATTTATGGAGAACAAAAATGATTTAAATAGCAATGGACATGATTTAGGAGCATCAATGTTTTGGGTTTGGAATATGATTGTGATGCTAATATAAATATTTTAACTACAGAAAGTGTTACCTCTTTTATCATGCTGAGGAATACAACTTAAATAACGTAAAGGAACTTGAGTTTCAGTTCTGCAAAAGAAAGTTTGAGTAACATCATTACGTGAATTCATAAAATAGTTTGCTATAAAATATGAAACAACAGCAACAAAAAAAAGTTTTAAAGTCATTTATAAAATGAACAAAATTAAGCAGTAGAATTTCCAGACAAAAAAAAAAGGAAAGCATTTCATAAATAGAAAATAACTCTGCAATTGTCCATTTGTGATAACTTAAAAAGCTCTAAGGGAAAGTTAAGGAAGAAATGACCAGTTTCAGTGGTCAATCAATACTATAGGAGGATGTTACGTTGCGGCATGGGCGTAGCCAGGATTTTTTTCGGGGGGGGGGGGGGGGCACGACCCCCCCTCCCCCCCCAAGGAAAAAAATTATATATATATATATATGTGTGTGTGTGTTAGTGTACATAATTAATCTTTATTACATTCTGACCCTTTCAGAAGACGTTTATTATGCCCTATAATAGATTCTTCCTGGAATTAGTGGAAGACTTGTAGACTCCCCACCCTTGCTAGCAAGGGGGTCTGGGGGAGCTCGCAGCGCTCCCCCAGCGCGGGGCGAAGCCGAGCACTATTTCTGGTATTGAAAGCCAACAAAATGCATATTCTGAGGTATCTACAGTGCATTATCTTGCTATTAAAAAGTTTTATTTCAAAAACCTAATGTGCTATTCTTACTGACTTAGACCCTCTCGCGCCGTTCGGCGCTTTTCCGGCAAGCTGTTTCCGCAACTCTTATTTTGCGTAATTCATTTTGTCGGAGAAAGTTTTTTCGTCAAAATCATCAGAGGGGTTTTAAACTAAAAAATCTCTGGAGTTTTTTGGGGTTTTTTAAAATTCAAAACCCCATTTAGCTACGATCATAGAATTAGGTGACTGTAGTTTGCTTTAAAATAATAATTCAACTCTAAACGCTCTGTAGGGGAATTTTAAACTCAAAACCATCTGGAGGGGTTTTAAACTTTAAAGAAAAAGCCATCTGGAGGAGGGGGATTTAAACTTAAAACCCCTTTGGCTACGCTCGTAGATTTTATAGTGTGGAATTGGCTTTTTTTTTATATTGAATAGGTACTTTTTAGCTTCAAACCCCAACTGGAGGGGGGGGGGTAAACTCAAAACCCCTTTGGCTACGCTCATAGAATTTTGAGTGTGTAATTTGCTTTTTTTTATATTGAAGAGGGGATTTATCGTAAATTTTGGACGGGGTTTTAAAGTCAAAATCTTCCTTAACTATGCTGTTGGAATATGGGGATTATTGTTTGCATTTTTTTGTTTTGTTTTATAGAAGAGGGGGATTTAACTGCAAAAACCTCTGGTAGGGGGTTTTAAACTCAAAACCCCCTGGTAGAGGGATTTGTATCTCAAAACCCCTTGATAGGGTTTTTTTAAATTTCAAAACCCCCTGGTAGAGGGTTTTTAACTCAAAACCCCTTCAGCAGTGCTGTGGTAAGTGATGATTTAGTATTAAAATCTCACCTAAAATAAACAAAATGAAAGCAAAAATCAGTCCCTTAATTCCGCCCCCCCTCCCCCGCAAGGGGGGGATTTCATTTTGGGGGGGGGGGTTGAACCCCCCCCCCCCCCTGGCTACGCCCATGATGTGAGACATGGATGACATCTGTCAAAATTGAGAAAAGACTAAACGTAGCTCAACAAAAATGGCTGAGACGGATTTTGGGAGTCAGTTACACAGATCGGGTCTCAAACAAGGAAGTTACACAGATCGGGTCTCAAACAAGGAAATCCTATGCCGAACTGGGAGTCGAACACTTAGTGAGATTGTGACATAGCGTCGCATGAGGTTTGCGAGACATGTTCTACGTCAAAATGAACTACGCACACCAAGAGTTGCGATAACATGGAAGCCAATACGAGGAAAGCGCAAACAGGGACGTCCTCGTATTACTTGGCGACACACCTTCATGGAGGACATCAGAACAGTGGACACCATGTGGGAGGAGGCTTCAGACATTGCGAATGACAGACCTTTATGCAGACAGCTTGCCGCCCAATGCGTTGCGGGCATATCAAGAAGCAGTATTAAAGACTTAAAGCACTTTCAGTTGTTTAAAAAAAAAGGTTGTCGAGGGGGAAAATGATAGGTAGATTATGTAAAAATATATTATACAAGACACTTGCAACATATTTCAGTTGCATTTCAGTTTCAGTTCTTGCTTTATATATGAGTGAGTAACAACTAAGTAGGTCTATCTAAACTTAACTATTTGTGTCCTTTCTACCTTCTACCAAGTAGTCATTGTGCCTGACTTACTAGTCCATATAAATACTTTTAAAAAGCCTAGTTTTATTAGACAAACATAAAAAAAGAAACCAGAAATAATAATTGTACACTGTGAGTCAAGCCCTAGACCTCTAGTGACAATTGTTAACAACTTACAGTTTGACTGTCTCACTCTCAAAGGAAGGGAAGTGACTGTCAGCACCAATTAACACTTTCAAAACAATATTCAATCTACATAATATTTCTTCTCTGTGGAAAACAGTGAATTTCTAGAACAAAATTGTTAAAATAATAATAATACTTTACTTTATATAAAAACTAAAAATATTGAGTTAAAAACTTGTGATAAAGAAAATAAAAAAAAATCACATTTACTGCTGACACAAATGAATGATCTATTTTTGTATTAACAACTGATTAAAACTCATGATTACTATAAACCAATCTAATAAATGCTAAACAGATTATGATAAAGATAAAAACAATAAGATATTTCACTCAATATATTTTGTATATAAGTAAAAACTTTGAAAAATACAAGATTTTAAATTTACAAATCAAATCTCACTTTGATATTTGACTGTCAGAAGAAATGTTTTGGAAGAAATGCAGCTGTGGTACAAGTAACTCATCAATCAAAAATTGAGCAAATTCCAGCTCTACATCAGAAGCTTGATGCCAGCCTACATTCATTTCATCAATCTCAATAACTGTACCCCAGTCCTAAACACACATTTTTTATTTATATTCAAGACACAATATTGATAATAATTAAATACAAACTAGTATATTTGTACTTTTACAAGTACTGAATCATGCAACAGTATATTGAATTATGTTGCAACTTCTAAAGAATCATAAAACATACAATGAACTTCACAATAACAATCTTAATATCTTTAAGTAAAAATCAAACCACACAGCAAGATATGAACTATAGTTTATCTTAAGTAGCATGGGGTAGAGTAGTTCTGTGCTTGGATACCAAGGCAAATGTTTAGAGTTAAGATCCTTGTGGAGGGTAATGTTTTTTCATCTAGATTTCAAGGATGGAATCTGTAAATGTGACCTGATTCATCAGACAAACTTAAATATGCTTGCTATTGAGTTTTATTTGCCTGGTTCTGTAAGGTTGTTATTGAAGGAAGTGATAATGAATATAAGCACTTCACTACCTATAAAATGCTTGCAAAGGCATGCATCTCAAATAGCTTCTGACAACCAGTCCAAATCCTCACCTTCACATGTGGTTCAGATATTGGGTTTAGCGGATTGTTTCATTAACAGGAGAAAGTGTATAGGTGACTAACTGGTACCTAATTTAGTAAGCTTTGAGCAGGAGGAGCTCATTAACCTTGGCTGGCTACCAACCTAGGAGAAGGAAAACTCTGAATTCAAACCTCTGCTATTCCCAAACATAGGAAAGCCTTCAGGAGTCAATCCTTAAGAAAAATCAGGAGCCAGCAACCCTTAGGTAGCTTGCAGTACAGAGCCACACCCTGGCAGAGTTGTGATGCCTTTGATCCCTAACTGTATCAGCACTTGCTCTTCCTTTGGAAACATTAGTTGCATGTGGAGGGGGGAATTGCTGTGGGGTGCCATCGTTCCAACCATAGCTAATTTCCAAGCAATCATCTCATTTCTAGATGAGATGATCTATAGTTGCTTTGTGAATTAAGGAGGTCATAGGAATCACACAATACAGCAATCAATTGTTTGACATACCAACAGGTCAATTTTACATGGACAACCTTTGCAATTACATCCAATTTTGATGAAATCCTAAGAATTTAAATTTGCTAACATTTTTGTTTTTAAATGTGTCAATACCAGTAATGAAAAATCTTAATTTCTCACCATTTTTTATAATCAGAAATGCAAGAAATGTTTGCAAGATGTTTGGGACAATGGGATCAGAGGTCATAATATGGTGAAGAAATGCAGGAGATTGTAAGGGTGGATTTTCTTACAACTAATTGAAGAAAAGGTGTTGCAAAAAATGATTTTGGAATGTTAAACTTAAAACTGGATAAGTACTACATGTCTATATTTTACAAACATGTGGGTTTTTTTTACCTTGATAGGCAGGTCCTCCTCCACAGGTCTTTCAAAGCCTTTATGATTGCTGTGGAACTCCAAGGGGTAAATCTGTGTCAAACTTTTGAGGGTCCAGTTAAGCATTTGCCCAGCAATGTTGTAGCATTGGACACTTTTGAAATGCAGTGTGTGCTTCATGACATCAAACAGTTCTCCTTGGTAAGGAAGTAGACTGGAACCTTCACAACTCACAACCTTTAAATTAAGTGTGAAGTTATACACAAATGCCAGATCTTTTATCTACTTTTACTGAGCATATTTTATTTAAAATAATAACAGCAGTTCTGTGTCCTCAAATACCTTGACTTTAAAATGAATAAAGCACAAAATAAATCCAGGAATACCAGAAAAATTCTGTCAATTGGATAAGATTAACTTTTAAATCACAATCACAATAAAGAACTAAACCAATTTCTATTAGTGAGGAAAAAGAACAAATGACTTCCCCTATCTTCTTTTGCTTTTCCTTTAAAAAGTTTTCTTATCTCCACATTATTTTCCCTGAGACTTCACATGAATACTCTTAACCACTACATTAGTTATGTAAGAACAAGGTCATGACATAACAAGTCTTTCTCCAAAGCATGCACAAATAATTGATGGCATTTTTTTTGTAGTAAACAAACATAATCAAGAACTTATCTAGTTCAGTTAGAGTTCTTGATATAACTTTGTGTCTAAATTCATCTATGAGTTAACAATATTTTTTCCCATAATGTCACATATAGATCTCCTTTTTTCTTGTCATAATCTGTGATATTAAGTAGAAAAGAAAATGTATAGACCCCCATTTTAGCTCAAACCCAATTGCAGTCCAAAATCCATCATTATCTAAATCCCATCCTAGCTCACATTCATTCATTGACAATACATTTCACTGAAGTAATTGACAACAACACAAAATTGATTCCAAAGTCAGCCTCTTTCACAAAATATTTGAAATAAGCATTTTCAATTCTTACTAGCACATCAAACCATTTATTCAAAGCATGTACTTAATTAAATCAGACACATTCTAAGTTATTTTAAAAATTTGAAAGCACATACAGGTTATTCAACTTACATGTGATAAAATTAAAAGATTCCACAATAAAGTGTTATCTAATATGTCTTCGTCTTTGACCCCAGGATCTGAAAGTAAATCATTCTTTTAATGAATGAAAGTCAGTAATCATAGAGACAGTGGCCTAACCAACGGACATCAGGAAACAAAAGAAGAGCTATTTACAGAGAAATAAAAATGACCATGCCAAAAAAAAGGACACTATCAATTTCCTCTCCTTCAAAGCACATTAACCTTCTATCTTTCAACTAAAATATAATATTGATACTGTCCAGTTTGTGGACTATTTAAGTAGAGGAAAATAGAATTGTAATTATTGGCATATAATATGATTATTGATTATTGAAATGCATTAAAAGATTTTTTTTCAGTGATCAAGAATGATAACAAACTTACATTCTTGAATAAATCTCAGAATACTTGAGCAGAGATGTGGAACAAAGGTCTTGAGTCCTAGCACTGGATTGGCCTGAAGATTTATAAGTGAATATTGCACACAGCCTACAGCTGTTCTATTCTTAGAACTATATATATAGTTACTTGTGAACATAAAAATCTCACGTCTGCTGATTTCTTTGTTTTAGATATTTTGAATGTTTCATCAGAAGTGAGAATTATTTCATCCTAGCCCAAACCTCCTACAGGACAGGGAATGATATTGGGCAGAGCTCAAACCCAGGACCATCAAGATATTTATTTATCCACTTCAAATTGAGTTTATAAATTATGATCAATTTTATGATAGTTTAAAACTGTAGTGAAACTGGGAAAAGTGAAAGGAATATATTAATACAAATAGCTTGGTGTGCGTGATTGATAAAATCACTTAGCTTGAGGGGGTCTTAGGTTTGAATCTCTATGAAGACTGGGACTTTGATTTCAGGAGTTTTAAGAATGTTAGTGCCACCAAACTGATACCTGACTTATAGTTGGGTAAAAGTAAACAACCTTGTTTATTGTGTTGGCCTCATGACACCTTGGTTAACTATTGACCATTGAAACAGATAACTTTTACAATATCTGCCCCATAGATTGCAAGGTCTGAAAGGGTGTTCATAACTTTTTTCCAAGACAAATACTATTTCCTGTTAGTCCATTGACACAATTCAAATTTGTGTATCTTTAAGATTTTGCTTCTTTAAATTGAACAAACTTATGTCCTGAAGGAAAACTTTTTAAAAAAATGAGCTTCTGACACCTTAGAAGCTCACTGGCTGCCATGATCTAAGTGCTAGGCATGTACAGGCCCTATTAATAAATCAACTCTCTTTTAATCAGAAGTCATTTTAGTTCTACACCTTTGTCTTCATATATGTTACTTACTAATAAAATTATTTAAAATAGATAGAAATATTTTTTTAATAGCCGATAACTGATAATTCCTGGTGCTCACACTAAATTAGTAAGACTATCTTTGTATAATTTGGAATCTGTAATCTATAATACGCATATGAGAGTTACGAAATAAACTATGCAATAAAATAAAAATGGTATTAACTTTAAAGAAAAGATTAAAAAAAAAAGAGTTTTACAAGTCCTGCAAAATAATAAATGTAGAAAAAACTTGTGTTTTGTTGGGCTTTTTTGTTTTTTACTAACAATGGCAAGACTATGACATAGACTACAGCTAAAATTAAAACACTGACATCCCATTATCATAATTAAACATTTGATAACTATGACTTGTTAGATTCATGATCCTATATCTTTTAAAATGACAGCAATTGGTAACTCTAATAACTAAACTAGAGGAGAGGAGAGATAGGCCTACTAAAAAAGAACAAACTCTACCAACCCTGACAGCAGCTCTGCACAAAACAGCTGCTAGCTTGCCACTGACCTTCACCTCAAACACATTGGAGGTGATGAAGTGGTTTATTCTCCTTAAGGCACTCTGAAACATTGAACATTACAAAGTGACTACAAAAGTTCATCTTTATAAAGCAGGGTCTGTATCTTCCCTATAGATCACAAGGCCTGAAAAGATAACTTTTTTTTATCTCATAAAACTTAGCATAGTGAAATATTTAAGAAAAAAAGTTCAGTTTGTGGCCTGAAGTTTCTAATAAGAGTGTTGACTAGTCACCACCACTGCCATGTCCCTTAAGCTGAAAGTTTTGTGTTGAGGGCTACTTTTTCGTCTTTAGCTATTCTATTAGATAGTTTAGGTTAGGATCTTTCAACAGAGATGATAACTTTAAGATGTTTATTTTAAAATTGGATCAAGACAATCAACTTTGAAACACATCTATATAAAATTGAGCTTAATGTCATCAAGAATAACAAATTGGATAAAAAGTTGAGTTTCTATTTAGGAACAAAATTAAGGTAGATAGTTGATGTATATATAAGATTAAATTTCTCAGTTTTCCCACCCCAATAGTGCATGTAAAGGCAAAGGAATAGTTGGACCATTTATTTGATATCATCCACTTATCTATTTTCTCTTATCTTGTAGAAATGTAAGCAGTCAAGTTATAACAACATAGCAATACCAATACTAATCTTTTTGACTTGTACATAATTGAGTGAATGAGTTTATTACTTGATGACTACTTTAAGAAAGTTTCTCTGTTCTTGTGTGCAATGATTAATTTTACGAAAACAGACTTGATTAGTATAAATGTGAAATGGATCTAATACCTTACTTTAAACATAGAAATAAAGGAATTGTAACTATGATACATTGGAGGTTAGTAAATAACTTACAGTATATATAGAAGATGAGCATTGCTGTAAAATAGCAGAGACAGATGAGTGCAGACAAATGTCTGTGGTCAACTGGTCTGCAGTCTTATTTTTCACAGATTCACAAGTAACCTCTTGACGACTGTTCTTAATCAAATTAAATATTCTACAACAAAAACAGACACAGATTTATTTATTAAGAAGAAAATAGTTCAATAAACAATTACATTTGCCTGAATATGTAAGCATTGCAAAGATGTCCTCATTTGTTGTCTTAATTCCATCAGTTCTTTATTAATATCTAATTCACTATCAAGGGCCCTGATGAAAAAGGACAATTTTGATGTGTATGCTAATTCAGTCAAGTCAAATCTGCCAGGATGGTTGCCTGGTCATGTGGTATGCGATCTGAACTGTCACTTGATGGTCATGATAATCCCTACTTTGAACCTTCCCTAACCATCTACTACCATCCTTTAGGACATTGATGCTCAACCTCACTAGGACGGCGGGCCATTTTAATATCCCACAATCGAGTCACAGGCCAAATGAAGAAAAAGTGAAAAAAAAGGGAATTATACAATAAACCAATTTTTATTTAGAAACCTCTGAATCTAGTATTTACATTCATGAGAAGTTTATCCTAAACTACTTTTAAATATCCGGCTGCATAGTTGAGACGCCAAGAAGAAGAACTGAATCTAGAATCCTAGTCTATAGCCAGCATCACATGAACTTTATCAAGCAAGGATATCTAGTTTGTAAGTCTATCAGTTTCAGTTGTAGCTCTGTCTGGGCAATTGACACATTGGCCGCTGATGGCTTTTAGAAACGACGAAAATTGTTCAATCTGAACATGATCATCATCACATGGTCCATAGATTTTATTGGTGAATAATTCAGTGAGACCACAGAGACTCGGTTCCATTTGACCTCTAAAAACTATTGTTGTCAACCATAGTTTTGGCTCTATCAGTAGTCACTCTCACTAATTTCTCCAAGGAAAAAAGATTCTCTCTGATGATTGAAACTTTTTTGTCAGTGCTTTGCCACTGGCGATCCATACATGCTCCAAATAGCTACAAATTTTCTGATTTCAAAACTGTTGTTTTTATCGCAAATAAATATCAAATTTTTTAGTGGTATCAGATATGTCGGTAGACTCGTCAACGGCAACAGAAAATAGACATACATCAGACTCATTTTCTTCTCTTTTAGGTAAATATTTTCATCAATCATTCACTTTAGGTGTAATCTAACTATCGCGTCTCAAACCAAGAATGTTGTCTTATTTGTTTGATTTCCTAAAGCTGTTTAAAAAAAGCCACTCTTACTTTATAAAACAAATATGTTGGCTTACTATCGATACCAATTCATTTACTCTACGTAGTGAAAGATATTTTTAAAACTTTTTTTGGACAATGAATTTTCCACACTTTGTGCCGTTGTTTCGGCGGGCCGGATAGATCCACGTCGCAGGCCACATAAAGCATCACTGCTTTAGGAGGTTTGGGCTACGATGTAATTATCTTCAAATGTGTAAAAAAAAATAGTACAGAAAGTAGTCCCAATAGTCTCAATACTGAAAAAGTCCCAATATGATCTCTCTACAAGCAAAAATTACACATCTCATAATGAAACTAAACAAACTAACAAAACTATTAGTCCCATAATACTTGCCTCAAGTATGGAGGGAATAATACTCATTAACATGTTTACATTATATTACCTGTCAAGAAAAGTCATAACAAAGTCCTCAAACTGTGCTGTGAGAGAGCAAACTTCTCTTTGGTGCTAGACATAAGTATAAAATTATAATAATATTAGAAAATATATGTCAGAAATAGGAATAGCTTTACCAGATAAATTATTGCTTTATCCTTAATCCCGAAGACCTCAAGAATAAATTTGATTTTACATGAAGATATCAAAACAACTTCAAGCTAGTAAAATTTTTTCAGACCAGTAAATGAGTCTTCATAATTATTGTTGTAGCCAGAATATAGTCCTAAACAGAAATATTCTATAGGAAGGACTTACCTCTGTCAAATTAGGACATTTATGGACAGCATCTGATGAATCTACAATTGGTATGAGCACAACAACATTTGTGATCATCTGTAGAGTTGCCTAATAAAATATACAATCAACAACGGGAGCTAGTCAAGAACAGGACCAAAATTTATAAAACATTTGATGGCAATACAAACAAATATTGTCCACCAAGTATCTCTCACAAATAATTAAACAGCAAGTAATTTAGAAGTACAAGGGATGTTGTTAAAGTACACAACTCAAGACATTGACTGCATGTTTTGTGTAATGGACTTATACAAACATTGGTGTACAGATAATTAATTGATTCAATTGCAGCATTTTTTTTCCCTAGCAATGCTAATTTACCTTTCATGTTTCAATACTGAAAGAAGTCCAGATATAACCTTAGTACTGAAAGAAGCCCAAATATAACCATAGTACTGAAAGAAGCCCAAATATTGATAATACTGTATTCAACTTTGCTTTTTTAAAATCTTGCTCTATATAGAAGCTTATTTCTTATTCTTAATTTGAATAGTCAAAATTTAGGCTGTCACATGTTAGATACTAGATGAGCACCTTTAAACTGATCAAAGGTTATCACTGATTTAAAGTATTAATAAGAAACTTTTTGACCTTATGATATGCAATAATTTGATACAACAGTAATTTTATATATCTTTTTTTTCATTTCAAAAATGCATATTGTTATTGTTAATAAGTCAAATTACAATGTCAGCTGCATTGCTACATGAAAATGGATGCACATTTAACACAGGATTTAACACAGATTGACTAGCTAAACCTAGTCTACATGGCAGCCCTTGGTACAGGGAGACTATTAATTATAAAGGAATTAATTTTGGCAGTGTCAATGTCAAGTACATCTTTTAGGCTTGAAGCCTCTATCAGGATTCAAACCTAAGACAATCAGTTCAGTAGCCTATTTTTTTTTCCCAAGTCAACACAACAATGATATGAATCATTCAATATCTTTTTAAAATGTTCATGTGTGGAAAAACAAAATATGTACTTTTTTTTTTAAATAACTTGTTATTGGTGTAAAAGTAAAAATTTTGTTGTTAAAGTTGCCAGAATAAAGACAATCTTCAAAACATTTACCAAAGTTTTTCTGTTGTCATTTGGATCAATGCCAGGCAAGGAGAGCTTCAGAAGAGGAAGCACATGTAACTGTCCTTCTGGATAAATCTCTACTGAACTGACCAAGGGCCTGACAACCCATGTAATGGCAATAATACAAGTAAAAACTCGATGAGGTTCTGTTAGGGTCTCCATGGCTTGATACATCCTGAAAACAGACAAATCAAAACGGATTAAAGTGAAAATTGTTTGGCCATAGATTTTTGTTTAACAGTATACCACAGGACTAATGTAAAGTAGACTAAAAGTATTTACAAAGAGTTTGTACAAGTATTTTCCCCCCATGAAATCCAGGGAAAAACATGGACTTTATTTTAAACACAGTTTTTTTTTAAAAGTTGGGTCAACAAAAGTCATGAGGCAGATGAAGTCAAGTGGTCAATCTCACTTATTTTCTAGGTGAAAATGTTAGGCACCTTTTATCAGCTGATTAGGTTTTTTAGATCTACTACTCCAAATTTAAACTTCAAGCCTCTATCAGGATTCAAACCTAAGACAATCAGTTCAGTAGCCTATTTTTTTTCCCCACACTCAACACACAACAATGATATGAATCATTCAATATCTTTTTAAAATGTTCATGTGTGGAAAAACAAAATATGTACTTTTTTTTTAAAATAAAATTCTCACTTTTCCAGTAGTGGTGGCAAAACAAGGGCAGGCCTCAGAGTAGCCAGGCTGTTTAAAGCTTTACAGGCAAAATCAGCTCCACACCCAGACTTGCCAAAAAGGGCCAAAAATACTGCTGATTTTAAACTTTCCACAAACACTGTCACCTGACTTTCTGTCAGTTTGTGAGAGTCTGGTACTGGGGTCAACCAACCCTTATCATTGGAATATCTTTCTCTGTAGAATCATAAAACATACACTAATCAAGATTCAGTTCATAAACAAAGGGACATTTTGTAATTCTAAATAATTTTTTATTTTTTTTATTTTGAAAGTATTGTGTAGTAAAGTATGAACTCCCTTGTAAGGCTGTTGTGAAGTGTTTATGTGTGTTTCGATTGGCTGATGATGTAATCCCAAATAAGATCATTGGGTAATAAATAGAAGTGAACTGCTGATGAAAGGGAGTTAAAGTAAAAGTTGGAGTTGGAGTGGAATTTAGAGACAGAGACAGAAGGATGAGTGTTGATTGTAATTTGAAGTAAACTGTAGTTTGTTTCAATTGTTGAAGATATTATTTCACTTGTGTTTCTACAAACATTTACATTGAAATTGAAGGCTGTATAAAAGTTATGTTCATTTTTGTTAAAAAGAAGTTTCTTCTTCAAGCTGTATTAAGAATATAATTCACCTACAACTGTTTAGTTGGCTTAGCTGTCTGAAGCTAATAATCCAACAATAAACCTATCAACAAAGGGTGACAATTGCAACTAGTGAAAACAAACACATATTAACATAATTTAAACACATTTTTTTTTGTTTTTGTTTCATAACTATATTTTGGATACATCTGGTAATTTTATTCTACTTATTTATATTTATTTTTCCTTAATTTAAAATTAGTAAATATATTTGGTATTAAGTTTGAAGGAAAACAACATTGTAACAATATTCTATATATTTAAATGGAATTATAATTCTATATATTTCTGTAACAATGAAACATAAAAGATACCTTCTCAAGCGCTTGACAACCATTTCTGGAAGCATCATAAGGAATGTACATAGTTTATCCTAAGGATGACAGCAAATTCTTAAGTGTCAAAAACAAACAAATATAGTGACAATAAGGCAAAGTTAAATCATAAACACTGTTCAACTCTGCATCTTAAATAGATAATGTTTAATAGCAGTAAAGCCCTATTGAACTCTGTTAATGAGCCATCAATACATGAATTTCAGCATTAAATCTTGAGGTTTCAAATGAATTACTATATAACTCTTAATGTATATTTATAATATTAGTAAAAATGTTCAAGTTTATACTAAAAATCAATTAGAAGCCCTCATCATTACAATTCAAATGCTTACCGTCCACTGTCCACCATTAGACGGATGATAGAAAGAATGTAAAGATTTAAACAGTTTTGTGATATGTTCTTGAACCACATGATGGTCACTTCCACCCTGATGAAAGTACAAAAAAGTAGCAAGTGAAAAAGAAGCTAAACATATTACCCCTTCAAAAGATTTGGACCTCACACCATAAATGAACCGATGCCAATTAAGAGTGTTGGAGAATAATTACCAAAATGAAGATGAGGAATCATCTTGTATAAATGCTAATCTATCGACTAGCCCCTTCATCACTCTACAGCAGCTACTCAAGATACAATGCAAGAAAAGAGCTATCAAATATATATATATAAAAGCTATAATAATAATAACGTAAAAATAGCATGTAAGTAAGCAAGCAAAGTAGCCCTTTCAGAGCTTGCAATCTCCAACATTGTTACAATTTATAAAAATAAAGGCGACAGCTCTGATTGTAACAATTACAGAGGCATCTCACTGCTTAGCATAGTCGGAAAGGCTTTTGCTAGAGTATTACTAAAGCGATTACAGATCCTGGCAGATCGTGTTTATCCAGAGTCGCAGTGTGGCTTTAGGGCAGGTAGATCTACAACAGATATGATTTTCTCTCTGCGGCAGCTACAGGAGAAGAGCAGGCCATTCCCCATTAAGAGCGGTGTAAAACAAGGATGTGTACTGGCCCCTACACTATTTGTCATCTTCTTCTCAGTCGTACTATCCAGTGCTTTTAAATCCCTGGAAGACGGAATATACATCCATAGCAGATCCGATGGAAGGCTCTTTAACCTGGCACGTCTTAAAGCCAAAACGAAAAGGCGTTGTATCTTGATAGGGGAACTGCTGTTTGCCGATGACGCGGCACTCGTATCTCACTCACAAGGAGGTCTACAGAAGCTAGTGAACGCCTTAGCAGCTGCTTGTCAAGAGTTTAGCCTTACTATAAGTCTCTCCAAGACCGAAATCCTGGCACAAGACGTCGCAGAAATACCTATAATACAAATTGGGAACCATACCCTTTCAGTGGTGCAGGAATTTACCTACTTGGGTTCAACAATTGTCAGTAACCTAGACTTAGACATCGAGCTGACAAAAAGGATAGGAAAAGCTACCACAGCATTGGCAAAACTCTCCAAGCGCGTCTGGGAAAATGGTAAATTGACCACAGCGACCAAAATCCTAGTCTACAATGCCTGTGTTGTGAGCACTCTCCTTTATGGCAGTGAAAGCTGGTCAACATACATGTACCAAGAGCACAGATTGAATAGTTTCCACTTGCGCTGCCTGAGACGCATAATGGGCATCTCTTGGAGGGACCATGTCTCCAATCAGGAAGTTTTGAGATTGGCCAATATGAACAGCATGTATGCTCTCCTGACACAAAGAAGATTACGCTGGCTCTGACATGTCACCTGCATGCCAGATGGTAGAATCCCGAAAGATATCTTATATGCTGAGCTTGTGGAAGGAGTCAGACCCAAGGGCCGCCCAAGACTAACATATAGAGATGTCTGCAAGCGAGACATGAGAGCCTCAGGCATCAGTGAAAGTATGTGGGAAAACATAGCCAAAGACCGGAGTGCATGGAGACAGACTGTGCGTGCTGGGACAACCCTTGCTGAGAACAAAAGAATTGAAGCGGCTTTAATCAAGAGGGAAAAAAAGAAAGCTGCCCTGTCTGCTAGCCCTAAATCAGAGGCATACACATGTAGGAATTGTGGCAAAGTCTGCCGTTCTAGAATTGGCTTGATTAGCCACACCAGATTCTGCCCCGTCTCAAGATTAAGCCAAAACCAGTGACTCATTTGGGCGCATCCATTGCCTTTCGAGACTAAAGGAGCCATATATATATATAATCTATAGGGCAGAAGATGTTAAGGTCATCTGTTCCTATGGCTGATAGTTGATCAGGGTGTCATGTGGCTAGCACAATGACCAACCACTTTACTTTCAGGTACCTACTAGAATTGGGAGAACTTAGCGGTCACCTTAAAAAAATACAAAAATTAAACATCCTTGTCTTCATTAGCGCTTTACCACTATGCCACCATGACTCCCATGTATATATATATATATATATATATATATATATATATATATATATATATATATATATATATATATATATATATATATATATATATATTGATCTTGTGAATGCAACATATCAGGAAGTAGGACTTGTATTTCTGAAGCCTCAAACCTCAAGAAAATATTTGGATTTTCTCTGAATGCTGTTTGATCTTTGATGGAAGTTGAGTAATCTTTTCTATTTAGAAAATTCTATTACCTAACATGTGAAGAAGGGCTATATAAGTGTTCTTAATGTTTAAACAGTAATTGTTAATAAACAATCCAAGTAGTACCATCATGCTGACTATCCAAGTTGAAGCAGTAGTTGTGTTATATGTTTGGTTATCAGCAACAGATACTACATATTGCTCTCCAATTGGAAGGCAAAAACTTCGTAAAAGGCGATTAAAAATCTAAAAAAAAAAAAAATGAATACCATTAATACTCTTCACTAGCATATTATACATTGAAAAAAAAACATCAACTCAAAATGCACTATAAATAAAAGAATAAACTCATTTTCCCATTATTTTGTAAATCGCTAGAAATTTCATTCTATGGGTGCTGTGACAGTTCACATAACCTTATATTATATCAAAGCAGGAAATTTTGGCGCAGCCGTTTTGCCGCAAAAATTGTTTTGTCATGAAATGTTTTGGTTACATTATTTATGTTCATTGTACTATTTCCTTAAAAAGAATGATACATATCTATGTTTTGTATGAGTGTTTGTGTAAAGACATATTTTTTATTGCACATATTCGTTATGCTCTAGATCTATTACAAATTCAATGACATGTCTGATCCAAACGTATGATACAATTACACTTCTTATAAGCTTTGTTGTTTGTTTTTTTATATTTTTTTATGTTTTTTATGTCTGCTAACAATATTATTTTATGTGAATTATAACAAAGTCCATTAATCAATGTGACTTATCATTTACTGCATGTATATGCGTGTATGTGTTTCACGTCATTTTTTTAAATACTATTTTCACTTGTGCATGTGTGTTTATTACAGTGCACATTTTTATTTTCAAAATGTTTGTTTAAGTTATTACACTAATTTACAAACAAAAACAAAGTGAAGTAATGATAGAAAAAAATCAAAGCAATTATTTGTTAACATAAACATTGGTTTATTTATTAAATGTATGGTATCTCCAGTATTAAAAATATGCTAATAATAAAAAAAATATAATACAAGAAATATGTTTATCAATATGTGAAAGTTCGGAAATAGGCATAAACACCAGTTATTTGCATAAGCAATTGGAAAATGTTGTGTGCAGTCCCTTGAGTTCCTCTGTTGGTAATTTTGTACAACTACATTTATTCTTTTTGAGTCAATATACTTATTTCATTTTGAAGGCAGCTGGTCTCCCCCTCATAAATTGTTCAAAAATAAGGGTTAGGGTTAGCCTTTCTGGAGAGCTCGTATTCCATCAATAAATGTCTGTATGGTTGGGTGGCTATCCCAAATTTGGCTTGTAATCGTTTATGTGCCGCTTCAACAAAATTGTTTGTTTGATTTTCTCCATTTGGTGTTCTCTGATAGACAGACCAATTGGAGGAGGGAACAGAGTTCTACTGTGGTTTAGATGTCCTCAAAGCAGTTGATGATTGGAGCCAAAATGTTCTCTATGCCAAAACGTCTCACACCAAAACAGCCCCGCCAAAATGGTTACACCAAAACATCACATGGGTAAAATATTATATAAGTGTTAATATCTCCATTTCCTAGTAGACAAAGTAGCCAAATACCTCCAGCCAATTACACAGGCTATTTGTGTTATTAGGTCATTTTAGTTGTGCAATTTGGTTATGGTGAGCCAGGTCTGACAAAGCTGGCCACTAGGTGCACCACTGACACATTATCATTATTATTATTATTGTAAAATATCTAGCTTTTCAAGAACTATTGAGTGATTGAAGCAATAACTTTATATTACAATGTACACATTGAGGGGTTTATCCCAGAATGAATGAATCAACTGTCAGGTTTTGTGCAAGAATGAGTAAAAAATCTAACAACTGAGCCTGAGAATAAATCTAAATTTAGCTAAAAGTCCTTTTTCATTTAAAAAATCAACCTACTGACCATAGGAATATAAGGCAGCCAGTCAATGTAGCCAATGTTATTCTGAGCCAGGTCAGAAAATAGGTAGACTAAGTTCTAGAGAAAAAAAAAGCAAAATTATTGTGCAAACATATGTATACAATGATCACATAACAAAGACAAGTATGTGAACAATTATACAAGACAAGTATGTGAACAATTGTAAAAGACAAGTATGTGAACAATTGTAAAAGACAAATATGTGAACAATTGTAAAAGACAAGTATGTGAACAATTGTAAAAGACAAGTATGTGAACAATTGTAAAAGACAAGTATGTGAACAATTGTAAAAGACAAGTATGTGAACAATTGTAAAAGACAAGTATGTGAACAATTGTAAAAGACAAGTATGTGAACAATTGTAAAAGACAAGAATGTGAACAATTGTAAAAGACAAGTATGTGAACAATTGTAAAAGACAAGTATGTGAACAATTGTAAAAGACAAGTATGTGAACAATGGTAAAAGACAAGTATATGAACAATTGTAAAAGACAAGTATGTGAACAATTGTAAAAGACAAGTATGTGAACAATTGTAAAAGACATAGTTGTTTGAAAAAAAACTTTTACCTTTACACTCCGAAAGTAAACATTGTTTATTGTACTTATTCATTTTGTAAAATTTAAAATTTTAGAGGCTAATTTAATTACATTTTTGTCATCTTATTATGTTTCTACACAAAGTATCATTAGCAAAACTTCATAAAATAAAAAAAATGCTAGTCAAAATAAATCAAAGAGGTTTATATACATTTTGCTAATGTCTGTAGCTTTACAAACAGCATATATGAACAGATATGGATATGGTCATCAATCAATATACTACAGTATACTTACGGCCTCCCAAGATGGCATGTTTTGAATAGATAACCATAACTGCAGAAACTCATCTAGCCACAACCTTTGCACAAAAATGTTAAATCCATTTTAAGATTTTAAACCAGGAAATCTAGAGTGTAAATGGTTTGGATCTAAAGATCAACTTGTGGGTTTTTTTTGTGGTGGAGATGGGTTATTTAAATAAAATCTCTAGATAATAAAGTCAAGATCACCGAATGACAAAATAAAAAAGTCATCTGTACAGAATGGACTAAATCAAGGGATGTAAAAGAAAAAAAAAAGGGCAGCTTAAAACTTTGTGGTGGGGGATGAGAGCTTTCTATTGAATGATGCCAAAAAAGTATGTGATATCATGGTATCGGATGGCTGCCTGGTCGTGTGGTTTGCACGCTAGACTCTCGTTCAGATTCATCGATGGTCCCGGGTTCAAACCCTGCCCGCTCCCATCCCCCGTCGTCCTGCGGGAGGCTTGGACTAGGAAGTAATTATCTTCAACTCTGAAGGAACATCCGAAAATTATAAAACATGGTAACGCTGGTTGTTCCACTGAATAGAAATATGTTCAAATCAAACTAACCAGAAATTGGTTTTGTTATGGGTTTTTTGAATTCATGGACAGCCGTTCCATTGGAAGATACAAAGGCCAAAAAGGTTTTTTTCGGGGGTATTAAGAAATAGTGTGTGTTATAATGCAGCCAAATGAGAAGGCTGCAAAGGATGGGCCTAAGAAGTGTTTATGCAATCTCTTTATTTTAGGGGATTGCATGCCATTTGATTGAAGGATAAAAGGAAACTTTTGAATTTTAGGCTAAGTAAATTGTGTTGGGCAAATACATTTAATTATATCAACTTTTTTGGACCAAAGTTCAATTTCATCAGACCAAAGAAGGTGAGAGCAAGTAAGAAAAATAAGCCACAAGTTGGAAATATGGAACTTCAACAGAGAAATAGTTAAAAGATTTTTTTTATACATCAAAAGCAACTTCCATTAAAATGAAGATAAAGACACTGCTATTGTTGCAGAGAAACATGTGACTCCATCAGAAGACCAGGAAAGGGATGGCGATGCCCTGATAAGCTGGCACAAGTGGCAATGCAGATTATTAGTAGGAAAGGCTTTGAAACTTTACAACACTATTTCATCCAGAAAGGAAACAAAGGCAATCCAATTACTACATTAGATAACTGTGTTGATTTAGTTCCAGTGCATTCCCTCTAGAGATCACATTGGATTAGTTCTTCAAACATTGGCTGAAATGTATCAACTTTTTAAAAATCAAAACAAATATCAAAACTTGTCAAAACCATCGGAGTTTCCCTTTTTCTAAAGATTCCCAACAGATCAAAAAAAGGAGTTCAGTGAAAGTATTTTCCATCCTCCTCCACAGCAACTAATCAAACCCAATAAGTATTTATCAACAAGGTACTGAACTTAAGACTTTTGGTTTCTAATTTGGTAAAAGAATTCATAGAAAAAATATATTTTATATATAGGCCTATATATATTTTAGAAAGAATACTATAAATAAGTAACATTTAAAAAAAGACAATACCTCCTTAAAGACTCTTTTTGACTGTTTGCAAAATTAATTGTTTTACACTAAATAACTAATGACTCATAGATTTTTAAAAAATTGAAAAATGTTACCCTACCCCCCATTCCCCCCCCCCTTTCCCAAAAAAAAAAAACAAATCACTGTTAAAAAAATGTATAAATTCATGCAGAGTATATAAAATTCTAATGACAGCCCTATAGTCCCAGACTTACAAGATGGTGTGCAAAATGTTCCTGAAAGTCTATTTATTTATTTATTTAACTCTTTAATGAATAGGACCTATATGCAGAAATACCTACTGATGTGTCTGTTGAAGATAAACATTTTCAAGACCAAATTTAAATTTAGAAGATACTATTTCAAAATATTATAACTGTCAATCTAGAGTTTTCCCAATGTGGCCAATTAAATAAGCTCGTAACTCTTTTTGAAAGATATGCATCAACTGTTGAATTTCTAGGAAAATCGTTAAAGCCATTTTCGAGATCCGTGTCCCATTTTTCTGAATTTGCAAGCTAAATAGAGGAATAGTAAAAATGATTGTTGCCTAGAGATCTTTAAGTTATTTAAACTTACTTAAATCCTTTATGATGTAGATGTGGAGGCACACTGATAGGAAGAAAATAATCAAAACATCGGAGACCATAAGTGATTTGAGTACTACCTAACGGATACAACAATGGTCGCCATTCATCCAGCATTTCTCGAGTGGCATCTTCATGGAAAAATCTGAAAGTATTTAAATACAACTTTTGAATGACTAGCTTTTCAGCATGTGCAGTGTTCATAATAAAATATACAATATTAGAAAGGAAAGTTTAAAACTGATGGATGTCCAAAAAAAGGAATATACACATTATAAGAAGATAATAAAATTAAAACTAACATACTAAATTAAAACTAACATACTAAATTAAAACTAACATACTACATTAAAACTAACATACTAAATTAAAACTAACATACTAAATTAAAACTAATATACTAAATTAAAACTAACATACTAAATAAAAAATAGCATACATACTAAATTAAAACTAACATACTAAATTAAAACTAACATACTAATAAATACTTTGCATTAAAAAAAAAAGAATTTTCCAGGGAAGTTTGTGCTGGTATCAATATATTAATTTTTAAAGGGATTTCTGTATCATTACTGCACTACAAATCAGAATGCTTACCAGATAGGCAGAGTGATATAAGCCATCATGTATGAATATTATAATATTGTGATCTGTGTAGACTTTTCTAAAGCGTCTTTATATTTTGTGCTTATAGTGAGGTAAAAGAGTATACAAGCAGCTAAGGGTTTGTTGACTATAAGCTGCAGTTTTATTAATTTTATTTGGCTTTGAGATGGATGGAAAAAGATTCCTAGCTGGTCAGAGAAACATTTCATGATATTTTCAATGTAACTTTGGAGCTATTATTCAATAGTAACAATACCTGTAGAGAGTACAACAAATGTTACAACAATTTGGCAAGTTCAGGGAGCAGAACAAAACACATAGTATATAAAAAAAAAGAAATTCCACACAGCTACCAACACTAGCTACATGGGCAAGCATAAAAAGAAGGACACCCTAACCTATCCCTTAGTCTGTTGAATTATTGGGGCACCACACATGATCTGTTAATGACAGGCCTGTCCATTCATTATGTTGTCTTCCCATCACTTCCTCTGTCTGTTCTTAGCATGACCTTGTGATAAGGTCATGAAGTTTCAGTTTGGTTGTTTTTTGTACAGTAGTGTTAGCAGGGCATCATGGGCCAATAGTCCACACAAGTGGTCTCCATCAAACATAAAGAACAAAGAACAAAGAAATTTAATAAACAACAACATAACAATGTATAGTAGTTAAATCAAATTTAACAAAAGACAAAAAAAACAACAGAAAGCTAAAGGAAAAGAAATAAGAAGGAATGGTTTCAACAATTTTAATATGGCTTAATTTTTTTAAAAGTTGTTTTGTCTGTATTGCAGTAATATACACTAATTATAATCAAATCTACATGTTTAATTAATATATATATATATTCAGAGAAATTATACAACTATAACTATAAAATTAACTCTTGATTTTAAACAAAATCTGTAGCTGTATTATGAAATATGTAATGGTAGGGTCTAACTAGCATAAGTCAATCAAATAGAATGAAAGTTGTATCTCTAATTTGCTAGCAATGTTTTTACTGTATAAAATTAAATACTAGCCATTTCAGATAAAAACACAAGTAAATATTTTACAATAACCTTCTCCAATTATTTTTATATTGTAAGCCAAAAACATTAATATTTTGATTACATCAATTTAAACAATGAATCAGCCAGGAATGACTAAGTAAAGTTCAAGTCTCTGATTTACATGCAAGACTAGATTACCACACAGATATGCATAGGGCAGAATAAACTATTAACTTTATTTATAAGATAAGATAAACAATGAACTTAACTTAATAAGATAAGATAAGATAAACAATGAACTTAATTTTTATAAGATAAGATAAACAATTAACTTAATTTTTATACGATAAGATAAACAATGAACTTACAGTTTACAAGCAAGCACAGTGTTATTTAAATTATTTAGAAATGTTCTGCAATGTGAACGTAAATATGCTCATTAGAAGTTACATCTTGAAAAGAAATTAAACTGTCAAATAATGAAGCATTATACAGGTCGTGCGGTTTGCGCGCTGGACTGTCATTTGGACTTATCGATTGTCCTGAGTTCCCGCTCCCATCCCCACGTCATCCTGCGGGAGGTTTGGACTAGGAAAAAAATCCTTTTCAACTCAGAAAAAAACATCCAAAACATGTTAACCATTTTACAAACATTTTTTTACTTCAAAGATAAAAACTATCTTAATCTCCAAGCTACAAAACAAAAAGTATCACTCATTTTAAAAGCCCTAATGCAAGGTATGTTATATATATCAATATTTAGAACTAGGATGGGAAATAACAACAGGGACTCCAATCTAACAAAAATGAGAAAATGATAAACTTGGCTTATATATAAGTTCGATGTCCTTCTTTGCTTCAAGAAATTATAGACTGATTCATAATGTTAATATTTAACTAACTACTGCAACATAAATCCTTACTAATTTTCATTACCACAAAGCAAATGTCAATTAACAGACCTAAAATGTTTTGTGTCATAAAATACTTACCTGGGATATTTGGGAAAACTTTTTTTATTACATGACAATGTTTTGTAAATTGTGTACAGTGGTCGCCAGGGCAACATCAAATCTTTTCTGGTCAATAATTCCTTGTTACTAATATGAAAAAGAAGAACATGTTTTTAACACAATAAAAGAGAATAATTAAAAACATGCTAAGCATCTTAGAGGTCTCATTATAAATTTTGCACACAATTTGTTACTGCACTCATTGGAAGATAAAAATTGTAATTAAAGGATTCAGAAATGGCTCTTCCTTGGTCAAGTAAGAGAAAGTAAACCCTCGTAAGGTGGCTAGAAAAAAAAAGAAGACACTGAAAACAACTAGGAACTTTTTAGCATTCCAGAGATACTAAAAAAATGAATTTGATGTTAGTTTGTTGTCCAGTAGATTAAAAGTTGTAGAGAGTGTTTGTTTTGAGATTTCTATCAGTTGTCAGATCAAATCAAAAGCTATAGAAAATTTTTGTGTTGAGATTTCTATCAGTGGTCAGATCAAATCAAAAGCTGTAGAAAATGTTTGTGTTGAGATTTCTATCAAAGGTCAGATCAAATCAAAACAATTTACTTTTAAGACAATGGGCAAAACTTCTTTCCCTCATGTTAATGAAGCAGCACTAATCTTACAGAATGTTGAACAAGACAAAAGAATGTCTCGCCAATAGTAAAGACCTGGTCTGCATGTAATTGAAAAGAAACTCTAACAGGAAGCAAATGAAATGACATATTACAAGAAAAGTAAAGATCACTAAACATACAAATATAATCAGCACAAAAATATAAAACAAATACAATAAAGTCATAAAGAAATACTCAATCATAGATAGGCCACATCTATGGGCCAGTTGTACTCACTAAATCTAACTTGTAATAACATTTGTGAATGAATAATTACCGGTAATTAATTAATTAATCTACGAGATATAATTATTCAGTATTGAATGACACACACCACCTTTTAATCTTAATTGTATAATTGGTTACATGTTTGTGCATACCATATGCACACTTAGTTTTAAAAACAAAAGGGCTTGCTTTCAGAAGATCATTAGTAGCTGTAAATTATAGAGCACTGGAACAAACCACTATATAATAGTATGTGATAAAAGACTATGAACTTGTTTTTAAAATGACATATATATTTAATTTTAAAACTAAAGAATACATATCAAAGACAATGAATACTATTGATATCTATTTCAAGAAAGACAACTTGCTAATAACATAAACTGCAATAGCAATACATTTTTTGAAAAAAAAAAACATGAGAAACAATTTATTTCCTAAACGTTAATATGTATCTGCATACAGTAATCATAATTTATATTTTTAGAAAAATCGATTCACTTTCTGGAGATTAAAGTATATGTTGGAGAATATAGAGCATGATGTAGGCAATATAAAATCTGTTTTTCAACAACATTTTTTGTGACAGATGGACAGTCTGGTAGCATAATAACTAATAGTTCTACTCTTCTACGGTTGTCACTAAAAAATAGTTTCTCTGAGATTAATTCTGTATCAAACCCATTAGCACTATAACCCATGGAAGGCCCTGACCTACTTCAACACAGCTTTCCATTCAGATCTCTCATGTCTCCATGCCCTAACTCCTGAGTTGCTGTAGATTTGCTTCTACATCAAAGAATCTACATCAAAGAATCTTATTCTAGGTCTGCTTTTGAACTGCCTGCTTTTTGGTTTTTGATGATGCACTATCTGACCCACTATTCTCTGAATTTCTTTCAAGGCTTTCTACCCAGTGTAATCTGTTCTCTTTTTTTTCTGTCACTATAGATGGGTCTTCATTTTATAGGTATATCTCCTAGTGGGTTTTCTTCCTCCAGTTTCATCTTGTATGGCTCCATACATTTTTCAAAGAATTTTCCTTTCCCAAGTTTTTAGCAGATTTTCTGTTGTTTTTCTTTATAAGTGTCCAGGTCTCACTTGCATACATGTACTGGTCTTATGATATTTCTGTAGACAGTAGAGTTGTTTGCAGTAATGCCCTAAAATTGTACATTCAAAATCACCTCCCCAATCGCACACATGACTACTAGTCTTATGACAGTTTTGTAGACAGTGAATAGGTTGAGCTCAATTAATTAAGCAAAACTAAACATTTCAACATTTAAACTTTGTTTAATAGAATCTTGACAAGAAAAGAAAAGATATAGTATTTATGTTCAAATAGAATTTCTATAGCTTAATACAGCTATCATAGAAAATACCTTACCTAAATAGCAATGTAACAAGTTTATTCAGTTATTGGAGAAATAGCCTTACTTTAATATCTTATATAATACAGACGTTACTTCAAAAAAGAAGATGATTACATTGCTTACAATGTAAGTAACAAGCATACTGAGCTACAAGAGAAATAACCTTACCCCAAATAGCAATGTAAGTAACAAGTTAATTCAGCTATATGAGAAAAAAACTTACCTTAATAGCAATGTAAGTAATGTGGCCATTTTGTCAAGCAGGGCATATTCATGGGAGCTCATTGTGAGCACTTGAAATGCAAGCTCCACAAGAAGAATATGGTCAGCTTTTGAAAAATGATATCCATAATGAAAAATATATCTGGAGAATAGGACATATAAGAAGATGGTCTTTGTCAAAGCATGGAAGTTGGTAAAACTGATTTCTGCTTTGATGAAAATAGTTAAAAAGTAAACCTTGAGTGCTAAAAATGTTATAGAAGTATTGTGTTGTATTAAAGTACACCTTTAAAGTTCCAAAGGACTGTCAATGCCGGGGGTGAAAGTGGGGATAAGCACCCACTTTCCAAGAAATGCTCCCATGGCTTGCGTCTCTAAATGCCTCTGACAGTCAAATCCAGCTCCTGGCCTTCACGTGTGATTTTCTAAAAAATCCGGCGGAACCTGTTCTTACAAACTGACAGAAGGGATGAAAGGCGGAACACTGGCGCCTCAAAACCAGTTTAGCTTCGTGTTGATGGGGCACGTCAGCCTAAATAACGCAACCTATCTAGGAGAAGGAAAACTCTGACTCCAAACCTCCACTCTGTGGTGATACTCCCCTGTGTGGGTATCGGGGCTTGGAAATGACCAAGAGAAATAAATAACCCCACTGCCTTTCCACTTGCATTTCACTAAGTGAATAATAGTGGACCTTCCCCCCCCCCCTCTAGGTGCTTTTTGACAGAGGTCTGGATTGCACTACACCAGACGGAGGTCCTTGTCTCACTACATTCTAATACTAGACATAAACCCAACATGAAGTGTTTTTTTTTCTAAATCTGGTGAATGTGAAGGGGCCTGGATCCAGGATGTGACGATTCCACAGAGCATACCCAGGGCACAGTCCACTTTAAGCTTTCTACTGCAGAAAAGTTCCATTTGGAGAGCTCTATGGATGGCGGAGAATGGACCATTGGCCAACCCCACCTTGTCCCATGGATATTCCGGTTACAGTCTTCAGACCTAGATGTTTCCTTTTGTGTCAGTATTGGAGAAAATTGCCAAGACCGAAAACTCCCTTAAAATGCAGGGACTATATATTTATATATTGTAAAAAAGCCTGAGGAAACACCCAGCCTACACTAAATGTCCAGGAATTTAACGAAAAATCCATACGAGCTCAGACATCGCCTCGTAAAAGGTCTGCGCATGGCAGTTTCTTCCAGGACTGCCTGTGATTAAGTCAGCTACTGGAAATAAAAAACAGACTAGCAGCAAACACCTTCTAAACCTTTTGCAACTCAACATCTTAGGCCTACAAAACAAGACAACAGAACTCCAACACATACTCAAAAAGCATGATATACACATAGCGCTATTGCAAGAAACACTACTGCCCAAGAAAGAAAGAAACATCACAGGCTACACACAGTACAGATGCCTTTGCACCAAATGCCAGGGAATTATGACCCTCATAAGAAACGACACACAAGCCACAGTAAAACAAATACAGAACAATACAGACATCGATACGCAGGAAATACATCTTTGGCAGACCTGCCTACCAAAAATAGTCCAAATGCGTAACACTTACGGTCAAAATGCGTATTTTGGCACCAGAATGCGTAACACTTACGTGATCCTCTATTTTGTCATATATATATATCTATATATCTATCTAATCATGACATCTAATATTATATATATAGGGGAAGGTGGGGCTAGTTGTCACAGTTTTCAGATTTTGATGTTTTAAACATACTTAGAATTCATTGATTCTCACCAAACGTAACATGCTGTAACTTAAACATTCAGACAACAATTAGAGTAAATGAAATAAACTTTATCTCTTTATTTATCAAAGTTATACAACAAAAAAGTGGCTGGGTTGAGGTTGTGACAATTTGCCCCACACCGGGGTAAGTTGACACAGGCATGGGGTAAAATGTCACACATTTAAAAAATCACCATATCTTGCTATGTCTAAAAGAAATAGCATATTAAGTCAAGACTTTGTTCTTGTAGTAGTTTCCTTGACTGGCCGTCGTGAAATAATGATATATATATGTGAAGGTTCTGAAAGTTTTGGACCTAACAAGAAAAGCTGTAGGTTTTTCTTCAAAATAATGTTTATTTTTTTCTATATAATATTTGTAAAATATCTGTTCATTTCTTTCAGCAATGCACCCACTTCCAACCTATCTAAATAGTAGGACTAGGTAACTTCTTTCCTAAAATAAATGTTGCGCTAGGAGAACATCTTTTCTGTATGTTGATGCTGGCATAACCTTTATAAACAGCATTATTTAAAGAGAAAGTCGCTTAATACTATTTAGGTATCTATTAGGTATCACCATAAAAAGGAATCAATAAAACAAATAATTATTAATAAACAAATATTAATATTAAAATTTGTTTTCAAAATGCTGTGACAAATTACCCCAACCTGTGTGACAACTTGCCCCACAACAATTTTCAGAACATTTATTTTAATAACATTTTATTGGGTCGAGCTTTTTGAAAAAAACTAATTTCAATGTGTAACTAATACACAGAGATATGAAACAGTGTAATGTTAGACAATCATCTCAAAATTATAAGTGTTTTTCAACAAAATTACACAAAAATAAAATTCCACTTTCCGAACAGTCAAAAACAATGAATCGTGATAATTTTAAAATGCGAAAAGGTATCGACTTCATTTTATAACTATTTGTAAATGTTTCCGTAAACATCTCAGCTGTAGTTTCACATTCTTGATAGCGCATCACATTATATCGATATAGTGTTTGTGACAACTTACCCTTGTGACATTTCACCCCACCTTCCCCTATATATATATAATATTAGATGTCATGATTAGATCTACAATCTAAATCTAGATCAATAGAGATGATATCTAGACTAGATCTGGATCTATGTCTATATAATGAATATAATCTACTCTAGATCTGGGCTCAAAAGTGTTACCGATGCCGTGGATCCGCTAGATCCAAACTTTCGTAGGCCTACCTTCATACTTGATCTATTCTATACTAAGACTAAGAATCTAGTCTAGATCTAGACTAGATGGTAGTAGATGTTATCGATCTAGATTATTCTAGATCTAGTCAATCTAAATTCTAAATCATACTATAACTATAACTAGTTACTAGTTTGTAGGGTAATGTAGAGAATCATAACATAACGTAATGACTAGCTAGACTCGAGCTAGATCTATTCCTGTATAACAAGTTATCTAGATTCTAGATCTAGAATCCAGATCTAGATCTAGACCAGATCTAGATCTAGACTAGATATCTACAATGTCACTCAATGTGTTTTTAATCGATAGCTCTTCGATTTTTTTTCTATACAAATGAATACAAGAATCAGGAATGCACCAACATAATTAATTTCTACTCATGAACTTACAAAAAAAAAGTCACGTTGGTCAGCTAACTGACAGTACCAACCTGGTACCAACCCGCCACTCCCTCACTCTCGCGTTCTTTATTTCTAGACATCTAATTGTTAAGTACCAATCAACGTATAGATCTGGGCACATTGTGTTCACCCCACCTTTTCTGTTTCGCCCCTCTCCCCACAGGTGGGCTTAGCGTGACCTCCGTGACCGCTTGTAAGCGAGAGGAGAAAAAAAAAAAGCATACGAAATGCGTAACGCGACGGGTTAAATGCGTATTTGCGTACTGGCGGTCATTTTGGGGAGATTTTGCGTAACGAATACGCATTTTGCGTAACGGTAGGCAGGTCTGATCTTTGGAGAGGAGGAACAAAGTACACCATCAAAAACTACTATTGCCCACCATCATCAACAGCAGAAATAGACATACAACTACCACACTACACAAGGACAATAATAGCTGGCGACTTCAATGCACACACACCTTCCCTAGGCTACCCACACTACAACAAGCGTGGCAAAGAAATAGAGGATGTAACAAATGCCTCTAACCTACACCTTCTGCAAAACAAAACTACACCTCCAACTTTCCTCCACAGAGCACACAACACAACTAGCAGACCTGACCTAACTTTTATCTCTACAGACATTACCGACTCTTCTAAAATAACAGTACTTGAAGACATAGGTAGTGACCACAGGCCTATACTCCTCAATATTGGAACGCCAGGTAGATACCAATCCAACAAAACAACTAGATGGAACTATAAAAAAGCTAACTGGGCAGCTTTTTCACAAGAAACAGACACAAGACTATCAAGCATAGGCCTAATTGAGACAGACGTCAATTCAACCTACACAACTATAGTCTCCAACATCTTACAAGCAGCAAAAAAATACATCCCTCGAGGCCAAGTTAAGAAATACAAACCTTTTTGGACACCTGAATTAGATAAATTAGTAAAAGAAAGAAACATGGCCAGAAAGACTATAGAAAAAAAAACCTACTAGAGAGAACAAGACAACGTACAACAAATTGACAGGGCTTATAAGATACAAAATTAAAACAGAAAAAAAGAAAAAGTGGACCACAACATGCGAACAACTAGATCTAAACAAGGATGGTCGAAAGGCCTGGACCCTTCTGCACCGGCTAGCAGGAAAGAAACAAATAACAAACCCCCAACCTATAAAAGACACTGACGACATAATAACAGAAAACCTTAAAAAGGCTGAAACCTTCAATAAATATTTTGCCAACATTAACAAGTCAAAGCCAAAAAAACAACTGGACCAGGCCTTCAGTAATATCTTAAAGAAAGAAGAAAAAGCTCCAACAGTCAACTGTCAGATCTTTGACACTCCCTTCACTCTACATGAGCTCAATACTGCCCTAAAAAGCCTCAAGTCAAGAAAATCCCCTGGACCCGATAAAATAACAAATGAAATGATTCAGGGACTAGGACCACAGGCCCAAAACTGTATACTTAACTTTATCAACCATACATGGAAAACAGGAGACATACCACAGGAATGGAGAACCGCAAACATAATACCCATTTTAAAGAAAAATAAACCACCTGGAGACCCAAAAAGTTATAGACCAATATCTCTAACATCCAACATTGGCAAAATGGCAGAAAAAATGATCAATAACCGACTTTATTGGTGGCTAGAAAGTACTTGCTCACTCCACAATGCACAAGCTGGCTTCAGGAAAGCAAGTAGAACAGAAGACCACCTCTTTCGTTTTATCCAGGACACAGTAGAAGGGTTTCATGAAAACAAGCACACTACAGCAGTATTTATAGATTTGCAGCAAGCCTATGATAGAGTGTGGAGAAAAGGTCTATTTTTGAAGATGAAAAAAATGGGCATCCATGGAAAAATGTACAGCTGGATCAGTGCATTCTTAAAAAACAGAACCATCCAAACCCGATTCGAAGGTGCCATCTCTAGTAAAAAAAGTTTGGAAAAAGGACTACCACAAGGTTCAGCCCTTAGCTGCACTCTCTTTCTAATCTTCATGAATGACCTCCCAGACCTCATTTCGGTCAATAAGGCACTTTATGCAGACGACCTTTTAATTTGGACTACAGAGAAATATCCAGTGCTGACTAGATCCAAACTAAATAGAGCCCTCACAACTATCTCCACATATTCAAAATTATGGAAAATGGAAATAAACAAAGAAAAGTCAGTTTATTCAATCTTTAGCCACAGCAACAAAACAGCAAAAAGAAACTACATCATAAAAATAGACTCTCAGCCAATAAATAAAGAAGAAAATGCAACATATCTTGGTGTAAAACTAGACCAAAGACTGTCTCTAAAACACTTTATGGCAGATTTAAAAGAAAAGGCATCACAAAGATTAAACATAATAAAACACCTAGCAGGAACATCCTGGGGAGCTGAAAAGAAAACCTTAAGACAGTTATACACTGGATATGTCAGATCTGTAATGGATAACTGTCTCTCCATACAAGTAGCTGCCAACAAAACATATCAATCATCATTAGATACAATCCAAAACCAAGCCTTGCGGTTAATTAGTGGAGGTATGAGAACTACTTCCACAGCAGCCTGTGAAATAGACTCCAATATTGAACCTCTTAAGTTAAGGCGCAACAGAGCAGCATTAGAAGCTATTGAGAGATACAGAAGGTTGGAGGACGATCATCCAAATAAATTACTAACACAGAGAAATAGGTAAAACAACCAAAAAAAGCAAAGGACTCTGATCCAACTTACTGACCAACTAGCCCTAAAACACCACCTACCCAACAACAGAGAAAAATTTACCAGGTTTTCGAACATTACACCCGGACTAAACTACAAACAACCAACCATCAAAACACATTTACTAAATAACACCTTAACAAAAGAATCAAATCCACTGGAGCTCAAAGTAGGCACGCTTGAAACAATTTCTTCTTCTTCTTCATCGTTCTCATTGTTATGTTGGAGTGTTCCTTGAAACAATTGAAAGCTATCAAAAAACAGCTATCCATATTTATACAGACGGATCGGCTTTCAAAGCTACCATCAATGCTGGTCTTGGTGCCTTCCTGGTCTTCCCTAAAAATAAACACTTTGAGATAAGCGCACCCTGTGGTGATTACTACTCAAACTTCCAAGCCGAAATTGAGACAATTACCATAGCACTCCAGACAGTGGAAAACAAATTATATGAAGGAGTGCAACCACCATCAGATATTGTTGTCTTTACAGACTCCCAATCTACTCTGCAAGAACTTAACAGCAGCACCTCAAACAGCCCAAGAGAGTTGACAACACTCATTGTGATAATCCACCAGATGATATCAAAATTAAATATCAATATTACACTACAGTGGATCCCTGGACACATTGGCATCATGGGAAATGAAAAGGCAGATAAGCTATCAAAGGCAGGTACATCTATGGAACAACCAGATAGACCTGTTAACTACCTCACCCTAAGGTCAATGTTAGTCAACAATCACAAAGAGGAGTGGCTCAACCAATGGGCATCAGGAAACACAGGCAGAGCCATGTACAGAGAAATGACTACGCCTAACAAACTGGACAGTATTAACTTCCTCCCCCGCAAAGAACAATCTACAATCTTCCAACTAAGAACAGGACACACACCACTATTAAATTACCACCTGAACAAAATAAACTCCACACAACTACCCCTTTGCAGACATTGCGCCCACCCCTTTGAAACCGTAAACCATATCCTCTTTGAATTCCCCTCCCTAATCCACCTTAGGCAGACCCTTCTTCCACTACAGCCCAACATAACCAACACCCTGTACGGCAGTGCTGAACAACTGAAGAAAACAGCACACTTTTTTTCCTTGGCACAGTCTGCAAAAGAGCTCACAGCTCAGCAGCAATAAAGCTGGCTAGAAGAAGAAGAAGAAGACACCTTTTGAACTTTGGGGCAGATGATGTAAAGGTCATCTGTTTCTAAGGACGATAGCTTATGAGGGTATCATGTGGTCAGCTAAACAAACAACTACCTTTAATTTCAGAGGTGTCCTAAAATCCTAAGGCTCAAAATCCTGGTCTTCACTGAGATTTAAACCTGAGACTCCTCAGTTGGGAAGCCAAGTGCTTTACCACTTTGACAATATACCCCTTTATGTAGTTTTAACCAAATTAATAAATTAATAAATCCACCAAAATATAAAAATGGAATGCCTTAACAATTATCTTATATTAGCTTACACTCTCTCTTCATGGGTGGAAGGAAAATGTTGGTCAAACGTTGGAAGCACATGACAAATAAAATATGAATGTTTAGTTGACATGACTAGTTGCACATAATATAGGAATGGATTTTTTTAAAACTGTCTATTCTACTTGTTAGACGTTACGTTGAAGTGAGCTATTAAGCAAGTCATTTAATATAGAGCTGTTGCCAAAACCTACAGCTCACTTGACGTGTTAACAATGATTATTTACTTAGAAACTTAGCAGAAGAAAGTTGATTAGGAGTAAGGATGACATTCTTCTGCTTATTTACCATTCCTGCCAATGGTTTTTAACAATGACTTTTATTTTAGACAATGCTATTTTGCCCACACAGACAAAATACTTTTTTAAAAAATCCCATATAAGATCACACAAGAGAGCTGAAAATACAAATCTGATGATAGTGCATAAATAAGAAAAAATCGCATGTAAAGATTTTTTTTAGAAAGACCTCTTCCTGAACTATAAAAATAATGTCAAACTAGAGTATGTATTGTTTTTGAGTATTTAATCAAATATAAATATAACGTAGAAAAATTTTCCTTTTTTGATTAACTTAATACTAGGATTTCTAGCTGTGTACAGCTTATTGTACATAGTTTTATTTCTCCATTTCTAGCTGTTATACCTTTTAAATTATTTTATTCCTACTTCTCTAGATGGGTATGTACATCATTATATTCCTACTTTTCTAAATGGGTACAACTTGTACATCATTATATTCCTACTTTTTCTTTTTCAAGCTGTTTACAACTTTTACATTATATTCCTAAATTTTACTTTTCAAGCTGTTTACAACGTATACATTATATATTTCTTCTTTTTACTTTTCAAGATGTTTACATTATATTCCTACCTTTCTAGCTCTTGTACCCAGTGTATAAATCCTATTTTCAAATCTCTTAGCTGAACTGCTCTACCAAGGTGGCTTTTAATTTCAGCAAAGATTGATTTTCTTTCTGCATCTTTATAATAAGGCAATAAGCTGTTATACACTTTTTGTATTTGAAACACTGCATCTCTTTCTGAGTCTTCTGTGGCTGTATCTTCTTTTTCCTTTGATTCTTTAGAGGACTTATCACCATCACCATCCATATTATTTCAAAGCAATGAAATATTCTGCCTAAGGAGAGAAGCATTCAAAAAAGTCAATGACCAATGTGTACAGATATATGTACATATACTGGACATGGGAAATATAATATTCAATACCTGCGCTGGCTAAGGTTGACAGATCTGTTTGAATTCATTCAAATTTTAAGATCATTTTAAGTTTGCGAAGGATTTCTTTTATACCAAAGATAGATTTACATTTGTGAAAGTAAAAAAAAAGTTAGAGAACAAATGAAACTGAATGAATGAATAGCCATGAGACATGATAAGTACACTGTTAGTATGGATTCAATTAAATGTACAGCCTGCCTGTCACAATTAATGATTTCCTAATGTGCAACCCTCAGGCTGTAAAATGATTAATTTGCTGATGAGCTCACCCTAGAACAGGTCACATACAACTGACCCTAGGAGAAGCACTGGTGTCTTAAATCCACACTATTGTCTCAGAAAGACTGTTTCTGAGTTTCGTTGATATCCTAAAGCAGTGTCTAAATAAAAAATTCAGTCTTTTAAATTGTAAAGTCTGATGGTATTGTTTTGTTTTATGTTTCGGTAGTTCCTTCAGAGTTGAAGATGATCTATTTCCTAATCCAAACATCCTGCAGGAGGATGGGGATGGCAGCAGTCGGTAAGGTTATGAGAAATGAGCCCACACAAATATTGATTTTTGTTTCAGATCAAAATTACTTAAAAATGTCATGAAAACAACTGGCTGTCTCATTAATTGTTAAAACGCCACTCTTCATAAACCGAGATGTGAATGCTTTTAAGATCCAGGTACATCTCTCATATAAATTGTTTCAAATTTTTTACCAGATGACTTGTATTTTCTATCATCCTGCCATCTTGTCCATGGAGTGTTCCATTGCTTATAGCTAGCACCTTTAAAGTGTACCATCATATTCACTTTCTCTGAAAGAACTTTCCCCTTGGGCAATAGGAAAGAAGCAACCACCCACCTTCTGATGGTGACTGTGTTATTGTGGATATTCATCTGTTTCTGTCTGTGTTTCTTTGATGAGCAAATAAGAGGCAAATATTTGTATTTTTTACTGCATGATCCACTGACCATACATGGAGAGTTTCTATATAGAAGTAAACAGAGTCCATGAATCATCACGAATTTTATTAGATCTATTTGGTGTAGATTTGGGTCAACTTTAGGGTCAGGAATCTACGTAACTATCCCCTGATGAATCACATCTGGTTTTATCCTCTCTCGCTGCAAATGGAGCAATGGCTTGGTCACTCACATGCCAGATGGAAGAATCCCTAAAGACATCCTTTCCGCTCAGCTTGCAGAAGGAGTCAGACCCAAGGACCACCAAGACAAACCTACAGAGATGTCTGCAAGCGAAACATGAGTTACAAAGATTTAGAATATTAAGAAGCTATGCACATATCCACATACTCATGATACTCTGGATCATATTGAATATTGTCGTGTTGATATTCTAAATTGATAAAATTCTGATATTTTAATAATAATTTTAAATTTATTTTATTTGTCCACAAGAGATTGAGTGACATGACAATGAAGGTAATTAAGTCTATATAGATTTAATAGATCTATCATCTAGATCTATAATCTAGACTAGAATCTAGATACTAGATCTAGATTCTAGACTATAAATATAATATAATAATTATTTATAATAGATCTAGATCTAAATCTAGATGATGATCTGATACTGATAAATCTATATTTAATATAGTCAAATTACACACGTTACTTCAAAAGATAAGGTAGATGTAAATATCTAGTCTAAGTAAAAACATAGGCTTGGATTTATTATAGATCTAGATCTACAATTCAAATTTAAAACCCCAAAATCCCTTAGTTTTCATATTTCATACGAACTAACAATACAAAAAATAGGGGCAATAACTCACAATATGGAGAAAACTACTGTAACTCGTTTGTAGATGAAAAAAAAATAGATCTATCGTAGATACTCATCATAAGTATAATCAAATGATGCTTTTTAATTAATTTTTTTTTTAATCAAGTAGGCCTCTAGAGTTAGGACTGAGTTTTAAATTTAGGCTACATAGACATAAAAGAAAATGCCTTTGAATAGAAAAAATATAAAAATTCTTAATCTTAAATACTCCTATATTTTTTTTTCATAAAGTGATCCGATTATCCTATTTGTTTGTACTATGGCACTACATCCCACAACTACATCATATATCATTACAAAAATGTAGCATTTCATTCGGCAAACATAGGGTAAGGGTTATGGTTATGGTTACATGCATGGGCGTAGCCAGGATTTATTTTTCGGAGGTGATCAAGTTAAAAGTACATCTAAATCTAGAATGCAAATTGAGGTTGAGGAATAGTGCATCAATTTTTATGGGCAATGCAATATGTAAAGGCCTATATAACAGGTCTACCTCACACAAACAAAATAACATAAATGAATCTACCTGGAAAACTAATGTGGGTATAATTTTAAATCCTTATAGAGATCATTTATCTGTACCAATGAAAATTCTTCCTTTAGACTAATTTAACAATTCTCCTTCTTTTCAATTCTAAACTTCTTGAACGGATATACGTCATATGTTTTTGCTGCTTTTTCTTGAACATGTTCCACAATGCATACCTATACTGCTGATTCCGAAGATCAAGGATACTGCTGATACTGTAATTTAAAATGCCAAACTTTTTTTTTACAAAGCCTCTATTCAACTCCTACCTTCGTGGAAACTTCTGGGTGGGTGGGAAAAGTCTTAGGGGGGGGAATTGGACAGGGATCTCGAAAACGGCTCTAACGATTGTCCTAGAAATTTGACAGTTGATGTATATCGTTGGGAAAAAGAATTACTTGCTCGTTGGCCACCCTGGGACAACTCTAGCTTGACCTTATAAGGTTTTGAAATATAAAAAGAAATCAATTTAAATTTTGTTAGAGAACTAGAAAATATTGGGGCGGGAAAAATATTCTTTTTTTTTTAATCTAACATTCATTGACAGCCTCCGAGAAGAAAGGGAAGCACTAGAACTAGCTGCTACCATGCTAGCAAATCATCCAAGTACCACACACAGTCAGATTGTCTTTCTAACCGAACAACCCTCCAAAGCTTTAAAAACTCTGATTCCTTCAATATAAATTTACTTCCGGGGCGCCGCTTAGCAGGCGACCTGATTACATTGCGACAAAATTAGCATTTGTTTTCTATTTTTCCTTTCATATTGTGTATTGTGTTTCATGGAATAAAAGTGTTTCTAGTTTTATGGACTAGTTTATTAGTGTACATGTTAAAAACTACATATTTGATTGTTTCGGCCTTTCGCCGGTGTTACTGAAGTAGTTAAGTTCAGCGTTACTTCCAGTCAGATCTACACTAGATATATTTCCAAGAAGCAACACCGCGCGGAAGCCTTAACACTATAATACAAAGAGAAAAAGTATTGGTTTGTCCGATGGGCGGAAGGCGATTGCATGTATCGCCCCTCCCACCTGGTACATCCCTTTTTCATTTTGTATTTACTAATGATAAAATTTGAGATTAGAGTGTGGTGCTTCATAATATACAAATGGGTTCACATATCAATTCGTAGCTTATATTATCTAGATATTCAACTAATTTTGTTCACAAACTATGATTTCTTTATAAAAATAGGACCTTCCCCCCCCCCACACACTCAAAGGCTAGAGTGTGGGAGGGCAGTAGATGCAATCGCCCCCCCCCCCTTACTCCACCGAATCGGCCAAGATACCAGAAGGGGAGCGACATAATATAAAAATTATATTTTAATTCAACTAATTTTGTTCACAAACTATGATTTCCCTATAAAAGTAGAACCCCCACACACACTCACTCAAGGGGTTTAGGTGGGAAGGGCAGTAGATGTATTCGCCCCCCCCCCCCCTATCGGCCAACAGGGGAACGACATAATATAAAGATCGGTTAAAACATTAATAACATGTTTTAATCATATAGATATTTAATTTATTCTGTTAGCAAGCTGTGATTTCTATAGCCTAAATAAATTGGACCGCCCCCCCCCCACTCGAAAGTTTAGGGGAGCGGGATTGATGCCATCGCCCTCTCCCGACCCCACAAAATCGGCCAACATACTAGCAGTGGCATAGCAAGGTACCCGTGGGCCCGGGTTCAAGAACATCTTGGTGGCCCCCCCTCCAACCAATAAGACAAATTTAGTGTGTGACAAAAAATGAGTAATCTAAATGTAAAGACATTTCAATGTAAAGATCGTACTTTTTTTTAAAGTAAGTAATTATGTCATAACGTTTGACTCAGTTAGGACTGCATATAAGTAATAGTGTCTTAAAAGTCAATGTTTTTACAACTTCTTAACAGAGTTAAACGAATTAAAAGTGTTTCAAATGAACAAACAAATGTTCTACCTAAGTTGTGGGCTCCAACTGGCCATGAGCCATGGGCCCAAGCGTAATGAATTTCTTCGCGCCATGGTTGTTGCTACGCCATAGCTGTGGGCTCCTATTGGTCGTGGGCCCGGGTTCATTAAACCCATTCGCGCGATGGATGCTACGCCACTGACTAGTAAACTACTGCGCAGAGACGTTGGTCTCCAGGATCCGTGCAGGAGAGAGAGAGAGAGACAGGGACAGACAGAGAACGCCCATTGCAGCCAAGTGTTAATGTCTCTGGATACACATAGGTTAAAGAAAACACTTTATATTATTACTAATTTTTTTTTACATATTATAGGCGCCAGTGTCGTTCGAAACGTTTGCTAACTTGATATATTAATAAACATCAACTTACTTCTTTTTAATTATTTTCAGTGTTGGTGGTTAACGCCTAGTTGTAAATCAATATATCAATTTCAAATACAAATTTGTGTCCGGAGTGTGAGATAATTATTAGGCCTATTATTATTTATTGTGTTTCTTTACTTTATCGTCATCTCTGATATTAGCTTTAAACATTATATTAGTCGAAGTAGTGAGAACCACTCTAGCCATCAAGAGCTGGTATCAAGTTCTTGACTTACTTAGACTTACTTAGGTCCTCCTGCGCCGTTCGGCGCATT